>NW_020949351.1:15688588-15695101 GCF_900497805.2 Vombatus ursinus
TTGATCCTTACAACAATCCTATGACATATATATTGTTATAGACATTTTACAAATGAGGAAACTGAGGCTGAAGGAGGTTAAGTAACTTGCCCTGAGTCAGAAAGCTATTAAGTGTCTGAGGCGGTATTTTAATGCAAGTCTTCAGGACCTGCCTCAATCAGGACCTGACTCCAGGTGCAACATTTTATCCATTACAGCAGTTGTGCCAAATTCAAATAGAAATGAGGACCACTAAACCTGCATAAGAATCCCTGTGTGATGCATATTGACTTAGAAAACCACACCTAGAAATTTTTTTTTCCTTAGTAATAGATCAATAGATTAAAGTCAAGTAAGAACTAGTCTTTACTCTAGACTTGTTTCTGTCTACACTCAGGAGTATTGTGGTCTATGTGTGGCCTATGGGATATGTGTACATTAACACAAATGCACTGTAGTACTTATCTCTCTGAAGATTCTAGTAGATGAAAAAAGTGTTGGCCTTTACCAATGAACTATTATTAATTAAAACAACTGACCTATATATACTCATTCACACACATATGCATATGAACACAAATGCACACACACTCATGATAAAAGATTTAAAACTAGAAGGAACCTTTGCTTTTGTTGTTTGGTCATTTTAGTCATGTCCTACTCTTCATGACCCCAAGGACCTCTCTCCATGGGGTTTTCTTGGCAAAGATAGTAGAAAGGTTTGCCATTTTCTTCTCTAGTGGCAAAGACTTGCCCAAGGTCACACAGGATGTTTCTGAGACTGGATTTTGAATCAGGTATTCTTGACTCCAAGCCTGGTACTCTTTCCACTGTACCACCTAGCTACCACTGGAGGAACCTTAGAAATTCTTTAGTCCATGCACCTCACTTTGCAGATGGGAAACAGAATCCTAGGGAACCATAATAAGGGTTGAATATACGTAATTGAGAGTCCTTTGTATACACATAATAGTTTAATCCATTAGAAGTTCTGAGATCACCAAGAAAGTATCAAGAGAAAAGAGGAGACATCCTAGGAAAGGCCCTGGAGATCAACCATAAAAAGTGGATAGGGTGTGGATGATAACACTCCAAAAAAAACTGAGAAGGATTGTTCAAAGTGAGAAGTGTCAAGAAGCTCTAGGGAAGAAAGGGTATCCAAAAAGAAGTGATGGATAATAGTGTCAAAAATCTGCAATGAGGTCAAGAATGACAGTTGGTTGGTTGTTGTTGTTTATTCTTTAAGAGGATTAAAATGGCATCACTGTGTTGGTGTCATTGCACAATGTGTCTGACTGTGGTTGATCAGACCAATACAAGCTCAAAAGGCTCTAGTACAAGTTGGGTACAATTAGTCCAAATGAATATTTGGAGTGCAGATGTTTCTAAATTTGCTCATCTATTGTATTTTTTGAGCTACTGCAATTCTGCTTTGCTCATAGAGCGCAGCCCTTTCTTTGATGCAGGAATGCCATACTGGGCAGTCCTGTGCCAGTGTCTCTCATTTGTCACAATGGATTCCAAAGTTCTTCAGAGAGACCTTGAGAGTTTCCTTGTTTCACTTTTTTTTTCACCTCCATGTGAGCACTTGCCTTGTGTGAGTTCTCCATAAAATAGTCTTTTAGGCAACTGTACAGTTGGCATTAAAACAACATGGCCAGCCCATTGGAGTTATACTCTCTGCAGTAGAGATCGAATGCTTGGCAGAAGGACCTCAGTGTCTGGTATCTTATCCTGCCAGGTGATCTTCAGAATTTTCCTAAGAGTATTCAAATGGAAGCAATCCAATTTCCTGGCATGGTACTGGTATGCTGTCCAGGTTTCACAGGCATATAATAGTGAGATCAACACAAAGGCTCTGTAGACTTTCAGTTTGGTAGACAGTGTAATACCTCTTCTGTCCCACACTTTCTTTCAGAGCCTTCCAAACACTGAGCTAGCTTTGACAATCAATTTTGTCTTCTATGTGGACAGTCCTAGAAAGTACATTGCCAAGGCAAGTGGATTTATCCATAATATTCAAAATTTCTCCATTTAATGTAACTGGTGGATCCATTTAAGAATGATGGAATCTGATTCAAATACTAGTGACAAATAAAATTCAGAAAATGAGCTGAGGCATATATTTAAAGGTGATTAATTCTAACAAATCAGATTTTTAACTGTAGAAAGGAAATCTGTCAAGTATAGCATGAAGTCATTGTATGTAACTTGGGGAAAAAAATAACCCGAAGATTAAGAGAAGCAAATGTGTGCAAGCTGTGAATGCCTTAAAACTACTTAAGAGTCAAAATAGATAATCTCTTCTGAGAGGCAGCATGATGTACTGATAGACCATTAGACAAGGAGTCAGAAGGAATTGGGTCCAAATATTATCTCTGATATTTACTAATTATATGATACTAGGCAAATTGTCTAATCTGTCTCAGCCTCAACTTTTTCATCTGTAAAATGGAAATAATAACTCCCAGAAAAAGATTTTAAAAGGGTAGAAAATCAATGAGAGTAGAAGCAGGATTCCATATCACCATTTATGATGTAGTTTGAACTCATATTGTCTCTGGGCACCAGGGATACTAACAATAAATGGTAACAGGTTGACCTCATGATGAGAAAAGTTCAAAAACATGTTTCTGAATCCAGTGAAATAGTCTATATACATACACAAACACACACATTTCTTCAATTGCTGGATAGAAAATACATTTTAGTATTCCTGTAAAATTAGGTATAGTGAACATTTCCCACATTATATAAATGTTTTCAGCTATGTCTATTTTTTCCATCGATGCTCAAAGGATTTACACAAGCAAATTTCATTAATGATAAAAAGGATCATGTTCTTTATGCAATTCCAACATGAAGCAGAATATACCACAGCATTAAATGATCATCATCTCAGTTTTATTTACACAGTATTGTTTAACACACTTTTACCTGTTTTAATTCTGCTCTGCAATCATTGTTTTATAGTGATTTCTGATCCCAGTTAGAGGCTTTTTATAAAGTGTGTTCTGAGCCTAAACTGAAAATGACCAAAACCTAACTCAATGAAACAGAACTTTTAACACAGTGCAAGGCACATAGTCAGTGTTTAATAAATGTTTGGTGATCGATTGAAGTTTAGAGAAAACTATCCCAGAACATTTTAATAAATCATAAAAAAATTGAATACTAGAGCTAGGGGACTTTAAATATCAGGCAATCCCACTCCATTATATTACAGATAAGGAAACTGAGACCCAGAGAGGTAAAGGAACTTATTTAAAATCCTGTAACAAGTTAAGGGTAGAGTTGGAATGAAAGTCAACTCTTACAATTTATAAATTGCTTGTTTTCACACTTTATAATGCCACTTCAGCTGACGTTACTAATATTATTATTACCTGATAAAAATAATAGCTCACACTTACATAGCACCTTAAGGTTTGCAAAGTGTTTTACATAAGCTATATCATTTGATCCTCACAACAACCCTGTGAGGTAGTTACTATTATCTTTTGTGCAGACTAGGAAACTGAGGCTGAGAGAGGTGACATAACACCTAGGATCACACAGTTAGTGAGTACCTGAGGCAGAATTTGTACTCAGGACTTCCTAACTCCAAGTCCAACGTACTCTCCAGGACAGCAATTTTTGTTGTGCAGTTATTTCAGTTATGTCTGACTCTCCACAACCCCATTGAGGGTTTTCTTGGAAAAGATACTGGAATGGTTTTCCATTTTCTTTTCCAGATCATTTTACAGATGAAGAACTGATGCAAACAAGGTTAAGTGACTTACCCATGTTCCCACAGCTAGACTGAAGCCTGATTTGAGTCTTCCTGATTCCAAGTCCAGTGATCTATCCACTGCACAACCTAGCTGCTTGCTTATAGCTGCCTAAAATAACAATACTTATTCAGTACTTTAATATAGCCTCTATTTCATTATTAATATAGGTATTCCATATAATGATTCAAAGTACAAATAGAAGTCATCAAGGAAAGATAACTCAGCTGCCACTCAGTTAAAACAATGTCCCAAACTAATTCTATCCACAATATCCCTAACAGGTGGTCTTCCAGTCCTTGCTTGACAGGCCTCCACTGAAGGGAAATTCATTGCCTCCCAAGGCTGTCAATTCTCATAGTGTCATAACAGAAGGAAAGTGTGAAGAAAACAAGCATTTACTAAGTGCCTACCATATGCCAGGAATTGTGCTAAATTCTTCAGAAATATAAAAATGTATTTACAAATTAACTGTCTCATTTGATCCTCACAACAATCCTATGAGGTTGGTGGTATGATGATAGCCATTTTATAGTTGAGGAAACTTAGATAGATGGCAATAAACAGTATGTCTGAAGATAAATTTGAACTCACATTTCCCAGACTTAAAATGTGCCTTCTACTTACCACATAAGAAAGAAGTTTCTCTATATCAAACAAAACTTGACTTTTTGCAATTAAAATTTCATTCATTAATCCCAGATTTTCTCTCTGGAACTAAAAAAGAAAGAGGATTAAAAAAATAAAAAAAAACCAACTTAATCATTCAACAATCCTTGAAATAATTGAAGACAGACTGATATTCCATGTGAATCACCTTTTCCCAAGGCTAGTTATCCCCTATTCTTTCAAAAGCTCTTCATATGAACTCGAGGCCCTTTACCATTGTGGTTATTGTTCCCTGAACATTGTCTGGTATGTCAATGTCATCCTTAAAATAAGATGTCCAACAGTAAACAAAACATTCCAGATGTAGTCTTATCAAGATAGAATTGAGTAGGACTATCATCTCTATATTCCTGGATGCTCTAAATGTAGCCTGAATCATATTAGCTTCTTGGGACTCTATATGAAGCTACTGATTCATATTGAACTCATAGTTTACAAAAATCTCTCATTTTTTAGACAAACTAGTCTGTAAGCATGCCTTCTCTATCTTATGTTGCCACCTAAATAAAAAGGTCTTTCATGGAAGATGTGAAAAAAATATTGACAAGAGGCAAGCAAAATGATGAAGTAATGGTAGGGACTCTCCTGATCTCTCTCAAATTGCCTTCTAAACAACTTTAAAATAACACCTCAAAATGATTTCTGGAGCAACATAACCAACAAAAGGACCAGGTAAAACAATATTCCAGGCCAAGACAATTTAGAAGATTGGCAGGAAAGGTTTGTCTCACTGGGTTAATCAGGGGAACCCAGCTGAGACCATGTCATACCTGGCAATCTAGAAGCAAGGTGGTGATTCTCCACTCTCACAAGCCAGCAGTGAGGAACCAGGCCCAGTCATAAGCTAGCAGCAAGACCCTGGTCCCCTGTATAAGGCAGTCAGGAGCAGGCCATACCCACTGCAAGCCAACAGCAGACTTAGGAGTTCATAGGTCCTCAATAACTGTCCCTTAATTTGTTTAGATCTTCAAGTTTAACCCCAATGCCTTCAGAGCCATCCTTGTTTCCAGAGGCACAAGATTGAAAGGACCACTGAAATCCAGAAATCCTGATTGCCAAATATAGTGCAACTCCTGCTGTTATAAGTTAAAAGTTTTCCCCATTAGCAATTTTAATATTTCCCCTCTGACATATACAGACACACACACACAGACACTCACCTGTATATATGTAGGGGTGTGTGCGTCCCTGTGTGTGTATATTTGTGTGTATGATAGATTAATATGCATACACACATATATTTCCAATCAGAATTATGCCTTTGGATTTTCATTTCCTGATCCTTTAGTGATCAAATCTGCTGTCCTGAAGAAGTCTTTTAAAACTGACTTTTGCCTTAATGCTTTAGGCTAATTTAAATAGGAAAAGCTAAATATACTGTTTACTACTCTGAATGTGTATTATCTTTGTTCAAACGTACTTGCACTCATGATGAGGCCACAGCTAAAGAAAAGGCTATTTTTCTTCTTTCTGATGAAGAAAAACATCCTTTTTACATTGTAAACAGTGTGTATTCTTTGTGTTACATCTTTCTTTAAGCTGATAAGGTGTATAACATTTTAGGATTCTGTAACAGAAGGAACCAAAGAAAACTTAACCTTCAACTCATGTCTCCTCTATGTGCTACTTCTTCATCTCTCTCTCTCTCTCTTTTTTTTTTTGCTTTTTTGGTGAGGCAGTTGGGGTTAAATGACTTGCCCAGGGTCACACATATATTAAGTGTTATGTGTCTGAGACCAGATTTGAACTCAGGTCCTCCTGACTCCAAGGCCAGAGTTCTATCCACTGCACCACCTAGCTGATCCTTCATATATCTGTTGTAGTAGATCTCAGAATGATTTTGTCTTAATTATCCTGAAAGAGTTCTTCATGAAGTCAACTTAGTCAACAGGAAGGTCCATACTTGTTTCCTTTTGAAATAGAGGGTTTATCCTCTTTCAGTATTCCCTTCTGGGATGGCCAACAATAATTATTACTGACATTTATATAGCCCTGTACATCTATTATACATTTTGGTCCTCAAAACAACCCAGTGACTCAAGTCATAGAGAAAGAAAGAAAGATGGAAGGAAGAAGGGAGGAGGGAGGAAGGAGA
>NW_020949351.1:15695111-15724766 GCF_900497805.2 Vombatus ursinus
AGAAAGAAAGAAAGATGGAAGGAAGAAGGGAGGAGGGAGGAAGGAGAGAAAAGAAAAGAATATTAGGTCACAAAATTCATTGATTTAGAATAGGAAGGGACCTTGCAGGCCATGTATTCACCATGTATACACCGGTAGTAAGTGTCAGGGAGAGAATTTGAAACCACATCCTTTGATTTTAAAGTCAAAACTTTCTACTGTGTGCCATGCCATATGATTCTGGGCCAACAATGGTTATATAACAAAATATTCCATTAATATATCTAGACTAATGAAAGATTAGTGTAAAGGGTAGCATAGAATTCATTTAGTTCTTTATACACTCACATGATGATACAAATTAGAATCATAAGGAGGTCTGTCTCTTCTAACATTCAGCAAAATCTATAACATAAGTGGTCATTGAACCTCACAGTCAGAATTCTTTTTTGCAAACTTTTAAATATTTTTCTAATTATGTAGATAGGGAAGATAATCAAACTGGGAAAATGGCAAAAATAAAATAAAATAAAACTATACAAATGAGTTTAAAAGTCTGTATTTCAGAGACTATTCTTAGTCATTATCTTACCTCACATCAGGTATCACAACTGAGAGTCCATTATTCATTCAAGGTAATCCTTTCCTGTCTTAATTTGAAAGTGTACTACATAGACTATATTTCCTACCAGATTGCCTATTGCCACCATTTGAATCATAAGGATGCTTGAGCCAAATGTGCTGAATGCTAATCTAAAAGATTATTCCACAATGGATGAATCTGAAATTTATGTAGTGGAAATGGAAACAATTGAACTTTTATATAGTGGACAATAGATGAGTTAAAATAGGCATTTCACAAGGTAGTATTATGGCAGGCTTTAACAGACTCATATAGATTTTATCTAAAGAACAGCCTGACAATAAAGATGTATTCTCAGGTTTAACTATTTGGGAGGCTTCCCAATTCCATCTAACAGAGACTAGGGCAGGTCTGGTTCTATAAGTAGGCAGAGCAGGAAACTGTAGCTAAATAGTGTGATTGGGGGCAGGGAGCTGGGCAAGTAATGGGGGGAATAAAGGTTTCCTTTGCACCAAATTGTTTCTAATTCCCTTATAATAGTGCTTCAAATTCTTATTATCATCTTCATTCCACCATTTTGTAGTCAAGGAGGAACTCTTAAACTGGGGTTCATGAATTTACTTAAAGCAAATAGTTTGACAACTTAGTTTTAATGTAAATGGTATACTTTATAATGCTACATATCTTACTCATTTAAAAACATTATTATGAGAAAGCGTCCATTGGCTTCACTAGACTTTCATGTGTCCATGACACAAAAACATTGAGAACCCCTGGTGTATTAGAAAATGCAGTCAATTTGTATTCAAATGATTGGAGTTCAAATCGTGATTCTCAAATTTATTAACAGTGTGACTCCAGGCAAACTTTCTGAGTTGCCATGTACTCATCAATAAAATAGGGCTAATAATATGTCTACTACAAACCTTATAAGTTTGTCATAAGAAAATCATTTTGTAAAACTCAAAGTGGTATATTTTTATATGAGTTATTCCTTTTGGTTGCCTTCAGAAAATGAAAATACGTCACAGGAAAGGGTGATGTATCCAGATCCATCAACCATTTCCATGAGTTTGTTTCTTAGCATTAGTTGTAACTCAGAGCATTGCCTTAAATAAATGAAACATAGAACATGTGGCTGTGTAGATCTAAGATGACATAACTTGTATAAGATAAACCAAAAAAGAAAGGCCCAAGCATCTGGAAACTAATGTGATGGAGTTAGGTTCTGATGTGGGGAACCTAGATCAATCAAAGGTAAATGAATATTTGACTGGGTTGGCAGAACAGTATTGATAGGGGAATTGGTCATGAGTGAAGGCAAGCATCATATATTTATAAATTTATTAAGTAAAGTCTGTGACTATCACAAATACTTTTCACTTGGTATTCCAATACTTCAGGATCTTCCATTTCATTGACAGAAGTATAGAGAAATAAAGTCTATTGCAATGATCATTTTTTCTAAACTTGGTGGGATATATCAGAATTCATATTCTACTGGCATAACCCAGGGTCCACTCAGTGTCATGATGAGGTAGGAAGACACAAATACTGCTGGATAATTATTTGCTTGAGATCAAAAGTAGTTTCTTTAGTGAAGAAATTTTGATTCTCTGATAATTTCAAAATAAATTATTACTTAAGGGATTGTCTTTCAAATCAAAAGTCAACAAGTATGGATCCTAGTTGAGAACACATATAACACTCTACTCCAAATAATAACAATATTCTTATCATATTAATGAATAAAAAAAATCACTGGCCAGATGGCATTAAATTGCAGTCTGCCAAAATCCATCCTAGTTACAGTAGTTCTGTAAATGGAACTAACACATGCTGGCACTTAGAACTGTCAAGTGCTAATTTGCTAGACAATCATTTTCTTCTTTTTGCCTGCCAGTATATAGTAGCTTACTGTCTAGACACTGATGGACTGTGTATGTATGTATGCATGTATGTATGTATGTATGTATGTATGTATGTATACATGTATGTGTGTATTCCATATTTATTTGGATAGCCTAACAAAATATGAGGACTGTTGGTAGCTTTCTTTAAAGAGTCAGTATGGGATAGTGAAAAAAAAATCTTAGGCTTGAAAGGCTTTAGGTATGTATAATAATTCTGATTTTGGAATTAACAAGCTAAGAAACTTGAGGCAAATCATTTTGGTCCAATAGACCTCAGAGGGAAGTACATGGTAGAATAGGGAGGTAAGGGATCTAGAGTAAGAGTATCTGGATTCAGATCCTGGCTCTGTCCTTTAGTCTAACCTTTGACAAGTAACTGAACCACTCTGGGTCTAAGCTTATTTTGACATAAAGTGTGGAGGATAGACTGGAATGATTTTTATAGTCCCCTCCAGCTGAAACTCTATGATACTTTGATTCTTCAACAATAAATCAAGTGTTGAATGAAAATGCCTTCAAACTCCAAGGCTTCTGGGGACAGCTAGGTGGTGCAGTGGATAGAGCACTGCTCCTGGAATCAGAAAAACCTGAGTTCACATCTGGCCTCAGACCCATAACATTCATTAGCTATGTGACTCTGAGCAAGTCACTTAATCCCAATTGCCTCATCAGAAAAAAAAAAAATCCAAGGTTTCTAAGGCATCTTTCAAACTAGATTTTTATATACCTCTACTGTTACTCTTAAAAGAATATATAAATATATATATATATATATATATATATATATCTGTCCCAAATCACTATTAATAATTACAGTGCTTATATTAGATTTACCCCAACATTATATTCTAAAACACATTCATTCAATATTTTATTATTCTTATAGTTATTATTCTAGAAATACATACAGAATATCCCAAAAGTCATACTGCAGTTTTCCATTATTAAAAAAGAATTAAAACTACATTAGGACTTTGGGGACACCATGCACATATATGTAACACACATATGTAAAATAACATTTTTATAATGGCTTAAGATTTACAAAGTGCTAAATTAATTCCTATTTTTCTTGCAACAACCCATTGAGGTAGACAAGGCAGGTATTATTATTGCCATCTTTCAGATGAGAAGACTGAAATTCAGATAGGGTCTGAAGAGATAATGGTCACAGAGATACTAACTATGACAGGAGAACCTGGAGATCATGTATTTTTTACTAAATCAAACTACCTTCAATAATATAGGTATATCCCAGGAACTAATGAAAAAAATGTAAAGAAGGATGTTTAGCAGTACCATATCTTAAACTATATTATAAGGCTATGATTGTCGAAAATAAAAGCTATCTAGTGCTGGAACAGCAGAACCAGCAAAAAGACAGGGTGAAATAATCTTTTAGTTCAAGAAACTTGGTACATCAGCAAGAAAGGTCTGTCTCATGTGGTTAAAAGGGGAACGCAGTCCAGGACAGGAATCATCGCAGAAAGGCAGCAAGCCCCACCTCAACAATCCTGAAGGTGATCATGAACCCCAGTGTGGTGGAGCAGGCAAATATCCACATGCATCAGCATACCCAAGGGAACAGACAGAATCCAGCTCCAAGAATGGCCACCTGCCCTGGGCAAACAGGCAGCCAACTGCTACCAGAATTCCATGTGCTTCAGTGTAACATGGTGAAATGCAGAAACACCCCACTGACTTCATACCCCAGATACCAGCAGTAGAACCCTGGATCAGAGCCAGGTAAACTTCCAGACTCATATGGACTCCAACACCAACCACCCCACACCTCACCCCCTCAACACAGCATCAGATATGAGGGTCCCCTGTGGGCCTCAGGGTAACATGAGTGCAGCACCAGAGCTCAAATTTAAAAGACATGAAAAAGGACAGAAAAAGATGCGCAAACAGCAACAACAATAAAAAGAATCTGACCATAGAAATTTATTATGGTGACAGGGAAGATCAAGACACAATCTCAGAAGAAGACAACAATGTCAAAACACCTATGCACAAAAATCCAAATAAAAATGGGAAATCATCTCAAGCCCAGGGAGAACTCACAGAAGACCTCAAAAGAGATGTTAAAATTATATAAGAGAGGTAGAAGAAAAAATTAGGGAAAAAAAGAGCGATGCAAGAGAATTACAAAAAAAGAGTCAACAGCTTTGAAAAAGGGGGAAAATTGCTTAAAAAGTATAATTGGCCAAATGAAAAAGGAAGTACAAATGTTAACTGAAGAAAATAGCTCCTTAAAAGTTAGATTTAGGCAAGTAGAACCTAATAACTCTATGAGACACAGAGAATCAATCAAACAAATTCTAAAGAAAAAAAAAAAGAAGAATATGTAAAATACCTAAACGGAAAAATAATGGATCTAGAAAATAGATCCAGGAAAGACAATGTGAGAGTCACTGGACTACGTGAAAGCAATAATCAAAAGGACCTGGACAGTAACTTGCAAGAAATTATCAAAGAAAACTGCCCTGATATCCTAGAACCAGAGGGCAAAATAGGCATTGAAAAAATTCACTGCTCACCTCAGGAGAGAGATCTCAAAATAAAAACTCCAAGGAACATTATAGCCAATTAGAGAGCTATCAGGTCAAGGAAAAAGAAATACTGCAAGTGTCCAGAAAGAAACAATTCAAATACTGGGAAGCCAAAATCAGCATTACAGAGGACTTGGCAGTTGCAACATTAAAGCATCAGAGGTCGTGGAACATGATATTACTGAAGGGAAAGGATTTAGGACTACAACCAAGAGTCACTTCCCCAGTAAAATTAAGCATAATACTTAAAGGAGGGAGGGGTGAGGGAGGAATGGTCATCTAATGAAATAGAAGGATTTTAAGCTTTCATTAGGAAAAGATCAGAACTGAACAAAAAAAAAAACATGTCCAATGCCAAGATGCAAGAGAAGCCTAAAAAAGTAAAAAGGATACAGAAACCATTTGATGGAGCTGAATTATTTACATCCCTATATATGAAGATGATACTTGTAATTTTTCCTATTTTTTAATCTTTTTTTCTTTTTTCAAAATTATTTATCTATTTAGTTTGCAACATTCACTTGTATAAAATATGAAGTTCCAAATTTTTTTTCTTCCTCATTCTCATCACCTTCCCTCACGACAGCATGCAATGTGATATAGGCTATACTTGAACAATGATATTAAACATATTTCCACATTAGTCATGTTTAAAAGGAGAATCAGAACAAAAGGATGCTTTGATCTGCATTCAGAACCCATAGTTCTTTCCCTGGGTGTAGATAGCATTTTCCATTACGAGTCTTTTGGAAATGCCTCGGATCATTGTATTGCTAAGAAGAGTTAAGTCTATCAAAGTCGATGGTTGCACAATATTGCTGGTGCTGTGTACAATGTTCTCATGGTCTGTTCACTTCACTCAGCATCACTTCATGTAAGGCTTTTCAGTTTTGTTTGTTTTTTTTTTTCTGAAATCTGCCTGCTCATCATTTCTTATTGAACAATAGGATTCAATTACATTCATATACCACAACTTATTCAGTCATTTCCCAATTGATGAGATCCTCTCAATTTCCAATTCTTTCCATAAAAAAAACTGCTATAAATATTTTTGTACATATGGTTCTTTTTCTCTTTCTTATGATCTTTTCAGGATACAAGCCTTTCTGTAATGACATTTCTGGATCAAAGTACATGAAGTTTTATAGACCTTTGGGCATAGTTTCAAATTGCTTTCCAGAGTGGTTGGATCAGTTCACAGCTCTACCAACAATACATTAGTGTTTCAATTTTGCCACATCTTCTTCAACATTTGTCATTTTCCTTTTTTGTCATAATAGCCAATTGATAGGTGTGAGGTAGTGCCTCAGAGTTGATTTAATTTGCAGTTCTCTAATCAATGGTGATTTAGAGTATTTTTATATGACTATAGATAGCTTTGATTTCTTTATTTGAAAACTGCCTGTTGAGGGACTAAAATACCAGAAAATAGTGCCCCAGAAAAAATTCTGGAGCAGTAGAACCAGTGGAAAGACCAAGTGGCACAATTATTTAGCTTGGTAAACTTGGAGGATCATCAAGAAAGGTCCATTTCACTTGGGTAAAAAGGGAGCACAATTCAGGACAGGAAGAATCTCAGAGAGCTAGCAGCAAGCCCCACCTCAGCAAACCAGTGGGAGATCCTGAATCCCAATTGGTAGAACAGATAAATGCTAACACCAGTATCCCCATGTTTTAGCATAGCCAGGAGAACTGACAGATACCATTTTGGAGAGCCACCACATGCTTCAGCACAGGCCCAGGGAAGAAGGCATCCTCCAGGAGCCAGACCTCCATTTGCTTCAGTGTAGCCCCAGGAAAATGTAAAAAAACCTCACCTGTTCTCAGCACACACCAAACATCACCAAAAGACCCAACCTTAGCTACAGGTAAGCTGCCAGACTCCAACAATCAGCACCTGAGTCCCCAGCACAGAAACTCAGTAACCAGGCCCCTGGCCCCCATCACAAGAAGCCTAGGACAGGGCCTTCTGTGCTCCATCAGGAGAGCCCAACTTTAAAATCAGAAATTAAGCAAACATCATGAGCAAAAAGCAGAATTGAACTGACTATATACAGTTTTTATGGAGACAGGGGAGATCCAAACACAAACTCTGAAGAGGACAACATTGTCAATGTACCAACATCAGAAACCTCAAAGGTGAATATTAATTAGTCTCAGGCTCAAAAAGCCTTCTTAGAAGAGCTCAAGAAGGATGTAAGAGTCAAATAAGAGAGGTAGAAGGAAAATTGGGAAAACAAATAAGAGATATGCAAGAGAGAGTCAACTGCTTGGAAAAGGCAGGACAAAAATTGACTAAAGAAAATAATCCCTTAAAAATACAATTGGCTAAATGTAAAAAAAAATCCACTCAAGAAAACAACTCTTTAAAAAGTATAATTGAACAAATGGAAAAGGAGGTACAAAAGCTAACTGAAGAAAATAATTCCTTAAAAATGAGTATTGGGCAAGTGGAAGCTAATGATTCTAAGAGACATTAAGAATCAGTCAAACAAAATCAAAAGAAGGAAAAAGTAGAAGAAAATGTAAAATACCTGATTGGTAAAACAACTGACCTGGAAAATAGATCCAGAAGAGATAATTTAAGAATTACAGGTTGACCTGAAAGCCATGATGAAAAAAAAAAGAGCCTGGAAAGCATCTTTCAACAAATCATAAAGGAAAACTGTACTGAGGTCCTAGAAACAGAGTGTAAATTAGTCATCGAAAGAACCCACCCATCACCTCCTGAAAGAGATCCCAAAATTAAAACTCCAAAAATTCCAGAATTTTCAGGTCAAGGAGAAAATATTGCAAGCAGCCATAAAGAAACAATTCAAATATCAAGAAGCCACAGGCAGGATCACACAGGATCTAGTAGCTTCTACATTAAAAGACTGGAGGGCTTGGAATATGATTGATATTCTAGAAGGCAAAGGAGATTGGATTACAACCAAGAATCAACTACCCAGAACTTTCAGGGGAGGAGATGGACATTCAATGAAATAGGGGATTTCCAAACTTTCCTGATTAAAAAAAAAGCAGAGCTGAACAGAAAATTCAATCTTCAATCAAAACTAATCTAGTCAACAACCTTGTATGCCTAACAAAAGGAGTGAATGACAGACGCATGAAAATGAAATTGCCACTTGCAGCAAAATGCCATGCCACCATGATCAGTGCCTATGCTCCCACCATGATGAACCCTGATGAGATTAAAAAAAAAAAACTTTTATGAAGACCTGAAGACCTTTATCATCAATGTGCTCAAAGAAGACAAGCTTATAATCCTGGGAGACTTTAATGCTAGAATAGGCTCAAACTAATAGACATGGAAGGGAGTCCTTGGAAGGAATGAAGTTGGAAACAACAATAGCAAAGGTCACTTATTTGTGCATCCCATAACCTTCTCATCACCATCACTGTTTTCCATTTACCTAAATGCAATAAAACTTTTTGGATGCACCCTGGCAGCAAACATTGTCATTTAATAAACTATGTGATTGTAAGGAGAAGATACAGACAGAATATGAGAATAATGAAGATAATATGTGGTGCAAAGTGCTGGACCAATCATAGATTTAACCTCTCCAAGCTAAATATGTGCATTCAACAAAAGTAGCAATTCCAAGGCAAACCAACTACCAGAAGAATTAATTTCAGCAGGTTAGAGCACTTCTCTGAGCTAGAACAGTTTGTTGCTAACTTGGAGTGAAAGTTGAGCCAACATACAGTTGGCAAAAGGGGAGCAGGAGAGGAGTAGGCAGCTTTCAGAGATTTAGTGTACAGTATTGCATTTGTTCATCTGGGTCAGGACACACACAAATATTAGGATTTGTTTGACAAAAATGATTGGGAAATTCAGAAGCTGTTAAATGAAAAATGAGTACTCCATACGGTTTAACAGCAGGGTAGTTTATCTATTCTAAGAAGGCAGCATGTAATTCCATCAAAATTAAAATATAAGTGAAGTTTAGAGAGATGCAGGATTCTTGGCTCAGTAAGAAAGTAGATGAAATCCAGTTTTGTGCTGATAGCAATAATCCAAAGTATTTTTGTGGTGCCTTGAAGGCTATTTATGGGTTAAAGACCTATGGTGCATCTCAAATCCTCTGTGCTGATGGAGCCACATTGATTAGTGATAAGGACAAGATTCTAGAAAGATGGGCTGAACATTTCCATAGTGTTCTTAACAGACCATCATCAATCAAGGCTCAAGTCTTCTCAGGTTGAAATCAATTCCTCCATAGCTGAAGTTCCAACTGAAGAAAATTTGAATGCTGTTAGGGACCTTTCTTGTGGGCAAAGCACCTGGTGCTCATTCTATGCCAGCTGAAATTTATAAGGTTAAAGGTCCATTGCTCATATGAAAACTGACTGAAAATTTCCCAGGTTATATGGCAAGAGGAGGTTTCAGCCAAGATTTCAAAGATACTTCCATTGTCCATCTCTGTAAAGGCATAGTAAATAGATTGTCCTGTAGCAGTAACAGAGAGGAGGTCTCTTTCTTAGTCATTGCTGCAAAGATTCTTTCCATAGGCCTCCTCAATAGGCTAATTCTTCACCTAGAAGATGGCCATCTACCTGAGAGTCAATGTGGCTTCAGAAAGGATAGTTGATATGGTGTTTGCTGCCTGATAACTCCAGGAAGAAATACCAAGAGCAGAACAGAGGACTGCACACAACTTTTATAGATCTGACCAAAGCCTATGATACAATCAGTCATGAGGGCTTATAGAAAATTATAGGAGACAGAGTCTAGATGGTAGACTAAAAACAGGGACTCATCTGAACTTTCCCCCAACCCCCTCCAAATACCTTTAAAAAATTACTCAAAACAAATTCTAGAGCAGCAAAACCCACAAAAAGTCATAGTGAAACAAATATCCAGCTCAAGACAACTTGGAAGATTGGCAGGAAAGGTCTGCTGCACCAGGATGAGAGAGGACTGCAGTCCAATGAAGGTCACATTAAGACACACCAAGCCCCAACAATCTAGGAGCAGGCCTAGGGGCAACTTCACCATTCTTAGCAGTGGCAGTTTCCACACTTCTTAGCCCATGGACACCACAGACACCTTAGAAGGTCAGCAGGAAGAGTCTGTTGCACCTGGGTGAGAGTGGAGCCCAGTCAAATGCATGCCACACAAGCACAGCTCCCAACCCCAGCAAACCAAGAGTCGGCCTTGAGAGTGATTGAATCAGCAGCAGCAGCAGTAGTGGCTGCTTCTGGAGCTCTAGGCCCACAAATGTTAAGGGAAAGAACAACTGGTCAGAAATAGATAAGAGACATGTCTTTGTTAGTGCTGAGGCAAGACTGTTGCTTTGCTCATATTTGGATCTAGGTTGCAGTCCTGGGTGGCCATTCTGGGGTGGGGAGGAACACAAGCATAGCAGAACTTGTGGCAGCACTGGCGAGGGGATCTCCTCACAGTTCCAGGGTAGTTATTTTTTTTTGTTGTTTTTTGTTTTTTGTTTTTTTTCGTTTCCTGTTTACCTTTTTATGCCTCTCTTGAGTCTTGTATTTGAAGATCAGATTTTCCATTAAGCTCTGGTCTTTTCATCAAGAAACTCTGGAAGTACACTATTTCATTGAATGTCCATCTCTTCTCCTGAAAGATTATGTTCAATTTCACTGGGTAGTTGTTCCTTGGTTGTAATCCAAGCTCCTTTGCCTTATGGAATATCATATTCCAAGCCCTCCAATCTTTTAATGTAGAAGCTGCAAGGTCCTGCATAATCCTGATTGTGGTTCCACAGTATTTAAATGGTTTCTTTCTGGCTGCTTGCAGGATTTTCTCCTTGATCTGATAATTCTGGAATTTGGCTATAATATTCCCTGACATTCTCAATTTGGTATCTCTTTCAGGAGGTGAGATGAGTGGATTCTTTTTATGAATATTTTACCCTCTGTTTCTAGGGCTCCTCAGGCTCTTTTGTTCATCAGGTAGACCAACAATTCTTAAGTAATCTCTCCTGGATCTATTTTCCAGGTTAGTTGTTTCTCCAATGAAGTATTTTACATTTCCTTCTACTTCTTCCTTCTTTTGATTTTGTTTGACTGATTCTTGATGTCTCATAGAGTCATTAACTTCCAACTTTCCAATTCTAATTCTTAAGGAATTATTTTCTTCAGTTACCTTTTGTATTTCCCTTACCATTTGTTTAATTCTGCTTTTCAAGGAATTGTTTTCATCAGTGTTTTCCTTTTTTCCATTTGGCCAATTGTATTTTTTAAGGAATTTTTTCTTCAATCAATTTTGTCCTTCATTTTTCCAAGCTGTCGACTCTCTCTTGCATACCTCTTATTTCTTTTTCCCATTTTTTCTACCTCTCATATTTGACTTTTAAAATCATTTTATGCTCTTTCAAGAAGGATTTTTGGGCTTGAGACCAATTGATATTCACCTTTGAGGTTTCAGATGTAGGTATATTGACAATGTTGTCCTTTTCTGAGTTTATGTTTTGATCTTCCTTGTCACTATAGTAATTTTATAATTTCATGGTTTTAAAGTTGAACTCTCTTGCTGGAACAGAGGAAGCACTGGCCCAAGTTTCTTGTGCTGGGGGCCAAGGGCCTGGTCACTAGTTCTGTGCACTGGGGCCTCAGGTGTTGGTGGTTTGCTCATTGCACTAGTGAGGGCTGCCTAGTTGTGCCTGTTGTTGCCTGGATTCTGGAGCTCACAATTTGCCTTCTGCACTGTGGCTGGAGGCCTCACCGTTGGCCTGGTGTGCCAGTGGTCTGCTGAGCCTAGATCAAGTGTCCTTGGTTGCTTATTTTTGCTGTATATAAGAACCTCCTGCTGGCTTGGCCAGACACCATCTGTGCTGTGCTGTGCTGTGCTCCCCTTTTGACCAAGTCTCACTTACCTGCAGTACTTTTAAGTTTTGTTAAGCTGGAACATTGTTTCACTCTGTCTTTTTGTAGGTTTTGTCACTCCATAATCTTTTGGAGATTTTATTTTACATTGTTTCTAAGAGAAACTGAGGAGAGCTCAGGCAACTTCCTAGTTTCTCTCTGCCATCTTCCCTAATTTTTTTTTATACTTGTAATTTTTAAAAATTATATTACTAATAGTACAGCTAGAAGGAAATTACATAAGCAGAAGGTTCAGATAGAAGGTAACTTTGAGGGAATGACATTAAAAATAATTAAGAAATGACAATGAGATGTACACTAGGTGCAGAAGGAAAGGAGAGGTAGAATGGGGGGTAAATTATTTCACAAGAAGAAGCATGAAAAACCTATTACAGGGGAGAGAAAGATGAGAGGATGGGTGATGGGCATCATTTGAACCTTACTCTCATCTGTATTGACTCAAAAAGGGAATAATATACATACTCAATTGAATATAGAAATCTATCTTACCCAACAGGAAAGTAGGAGGGGAGGAGATTAAGTAAAAGATGGGGGGACTGACAGATGACAAGGAGGACTGGAGGAGGCAGTAGACAGAAGCAAAACACTGCCAAGGAAGAAATAGGTGAAAGGAGAGAGTGGACAAACAGGCAAAACAAATATGACAGGAGGGAAATACACAGTTAGTAATTATAAATAGGAATATGAATGGGATGAACTTTTCCATAAAATGGAAGCAGAGAGCAGAGTTGATCAAAAACCAGAATCCTAGAATATGATGTTTACAAGAAAAATTTTGAAGCAGAGAGACACACACAGAGTAAAGGTGGGGTGGAGCAAAATCTATTATACTTCAGCTGAAACAGAAAAGCAAGAGGTAACATTCCTGATCACAGACAAAATTTAAGGATCACAGGTCACCTGGAGGAGCACAAGTCAAAAAAACCTGAAGGCCAAAAAGGCAGTTGTTAATAGAGTACTGTGGTAGTCTGAATCCCACCTCCTAAAAATGTATTGTTCAAGAGAAATGAAGACATACATTTAATAAATACCATCAAGTTTATTGATCAATCAAGTAATATACAATTATGAAGGACTTCTAAGTCATGTAATAAATAAGATAAAAACAGGATATTTTCTATAATACTCATGACCTCTCAGAATTTCACAAAATAAGAATTCAAGCAAGAGGTAATCTAAGTAAAACTGTCTACATAACCTCCAATGTCCATGGAGTTTAAACCAGACTAAAATGTAATTGCAACATGTTTAATTAAATGAGTAAAAATACAGCAGAACATAGATGCTGTTAATGTGATATTCTAAGTCAATATGCGTTCTGCAGGGAATCATTTCTATATGTTTTACCTTATTGCTTCATTTGTTTTGACTGCTCCTTTAGTCCTCTTCTAGTTCTGCTCCTGATTCTACAGATTTCTCCTCCATACACCAGCAGCCTTCTCACATGGAAAGATTCTTCTATCCCCGTGATGTCATCACTCTGAAAAATTCTTTCACCCCACAGTTGTTGTTGTTCAGTTGTTTCAGTCATGTCTGACTCTTCATGACCCCATTTGGAGTTTTTTGGCAAAGATACTGGAATGGTTTGTAATTTCCTTCTCCGGTCCATCTGGGAAATTGGAAAACAGGATTAAGTGACTTGCCCAGGGTCACAGATCTAGCAATTGTCTAAGGGAAGTGTTGAACTCACAAAGATGAGTCTTCCTGACTCCAGACCTGACACTCTACCTACAGTACCATCTAGCCGTCCTTTTTTCACCCAACAGTCCCCTCTTCTAATTGAAGAGGCCCTCTTGGAACATTCATTTTGATGAAGTATATAGGCAAGACATTCTCACTCCTTAACTCTATTTTCAGCTCTATTCCTGACTCTCTGCACTTGGCCACTATGCCCCCCATGTCATACCTCTTCTCCATTCACCCCTATAATTCAGTTACCTCTTATGAATTTTCTCCTTCCATTAGAATGGAATTGCCTTTTTGTGGGCTTGCATATATATATTTCTCATGCTTAACACAGTGTGTAACACAAAGTAAGTACTTAAATAATTCTTGTTGACTTATTAATTTTGACCAAATGGATATGCTTCCTAAAACAATTTAACATATTAAAATTAAATTGCAGTTGACAATGAGTAATCAAAAATTATATTAGTGGGTAACATGTAATACTAGTAGTTTTGGAATTTGATTCTGCAATGAAAAATGATAGACATTTTAAACCTCTCAAATATCTATTTATGCCTCTCTTTAATATACTCATTAAACAATTAAATGTTATTTTCTGTAGAATAACTGGGGGCTAATATGATATATGTGATTCCACTAGAGTAAATAAAGAAGTTCAAAAGAAACCATGAAAAATCTTTTTTCAAAGCCTTTTAAATTTAATTATTTTTAAAATTATAGTTATTATAGAATAATCTTCATTCAAAGAATTGTTTTATTAGTATTTAATTAGAGTAATTATTTTCACATATATTTTACATAAACAAGATATTTCTATTTTCTCTGTTTGTTAGCTGGTAAAATTAATGACAAAGTTCATCTTGGTTCTATTGCTTTCATATGAAAGTTCAGATTTTAATCAAAGTGCAAAATTTCATGGAGTTCATAAAATCTTTTAATGCTGAAATACCCAGCAAAGGATCATTATTACATAGTTGCAAGAATTACTTTTAATGTCACATATTTAAAATACCAAGTATTCAAAAGTTAAGTATTATGATAATTATGTTTGCTAATGACTGAGGCTCTTAAATTTCATTCAGAACTAATGAATCTTGAAAGTGACTCACCAATTGTATCCAGGATTCCAAAGGATACTGCCATTTAGAATGCTGAATTTTGAAGTACATTTCAATTAAGAAAGCTACTCCACCATTCCTGCAAGGTTTAAAATGTACCATCTGAAGGATGCATCAAAAACAAAGATGATGACCTATAAAATGTAATCAATGGTGGCGGAGCCAAAATGGCAGAGTAAAAGCAGGGACTTGCTTGAGCTCTCCCCCAAACCCTTCCAAATACCTGTAAAAAAATGGATCTAAACAAATTCTAAAGTAGTGGAACCCACAAAAAAGACAGAGTGAAACAAATTTCTAACCCAAGACAACCTAGATGGTTGATTGGAAAGGTCTATCATGCCGAGTAGGGAGAGGAATGCAATTTGGCAAGGGCGCACAGGCAAAACAGGCCTCAGCAAAACTGGAGCAGGCCTCAGATGACTGAACTGCAAGCAGAGAAACTATGGTGCTTTCCAGACTTCTCAACCAACAAATACCAAGACAACTTAGAAGGTCAGTGGTAAAAGTCTATGACTGTGGTGAGAAAGAAGCAAGGTCCCAACCTTAGTCCCCAAGGTTAGCCTGGGGTGGCAGCTGCTTACAGAGCTCCTGGCCCACAGACTGAGGGAGAATCAAGTGGTTTATCAGAGAGGGATTGCAGGGATCTCTCTGATGGGGCAGGATTCTGTTCCTTTGTCCATCCTTGGATCTGGGTCACAGTTCTGGGTGGTGGTCCTTGGGTGAGGAGGAGTGCTGGTGTGGTGGAGCTTGTAGTGGTGGTGGAAAGGAAATTCTCCTCACAGTTCCAAGGCAGAAAAGTATCTCTGAAAACAGCTGCACAAAACACCTGAAGCTTGGGACAGTACATTCTCCAGAATAAAAGCAGATCCCTACCTTAACAAAGAGTTTAAAATTCAAGTAATTGGCTGGAATCATGAGGAAACAAAGGCACAAAAAAAGTCAGACCATAGAATCTTCCTTTGGTAACAAAGAAGATACAACCAGAAGAAGACAACAAAGTCAAAGCTCCTACATCCAAAGAACCCAAGAAAAATATAAATCAGTCCCAGGGCATGGAAGAGCTCAAAAAGGAGTTTGTGAAACAAGTAAGACAAGTAGAGGAAAAACTGGAAAGAGAAATGAAAGTGGTGCAAGAAAATCATGAAAAACAAGTCAACAGCTTGCTAAAGGAGAGCCCCCAAAATACTGAAGAAAATAACGCCTTTAAAAATAGCCTAATCCAAATGGTAAAAAAGATCCAAAAAGCCAATGAGGAGAAGAATGCTCTAAAAAACAGAATTGGCCAAATGGAAAAGGAAGTCCAAAAGCTTACTGAAGAAAATGGTTCTTTAAAAAATTAGAATGGAGCAAGTGGAAGCTAGTGACTTTATGAGAAATCAAGACGCTGTAAAACAAAACCAAAAGAATGAAAAAATAGAAAACAATGTGAAATATCTCATTGGAAAAACAACTCACCTGGAAAATAGATCCAGGAGAGAGAATTTAAAAACTATTGGACTATCTGAAAGTCATGTTAAAAAGAGAGCCTAGATAACATCTTTCAAGAAATTATCAAGGAAAACTGCCCTGATATTTTAGAATCAGACGGCAAAATAGAAATTGAAAGAACCCACCAATCACCTCCTGAAAAAGATCCCCCAAGGAAAACTACTAGGAATATTGTAGCCAAATTCCAGAGCTCCCAAGTCAAGGAAAAAACATTGCAAGCAGCCAGAAAGAAATAATTCAAGTATTATGGAAACACAATCAGGATAACACAAGATTTAGCAGCTTCTACATTAAGGGATCATGGGGCATGGAATATAATATTCCAGAGGGCAAAGGAGATAGGATTATAACTGAGAATCACCTACCCAGCAAAACTGAGTATAATTCTTCAAGGGAAAAATGGACATTCAGTGAAATAGGGCACTTTCAAGCATTCTTGATGAAAAGACCAGAGCTGAATAGAAAATTTGACTTTCAAATACAAGACTCAAGTGAAACATAAAAAGTTAAACAGGAAAGAGAAATCATAAGAGACTTATTAAGGTTGAACTGTTTACATTCTTGCATGGAAAGATGATATTTATAATTCATGAGACCTTTGTCAGTATCAGGGTAGTTGGAAGGAAAAAATTACATGGATGAATATGTGTGTATACATGTGTGTACATTACATATATATATATATATTATAGATAGAGGGCACAAGGTGATTTGAAGATGAAGAGGTGATATCTGGAGAATAAAATTAAGGGATGAGAGAGGATTATACTGGGAGAAGGAGAAAGGGAAAGGTAGAATGGGGTAAATTATCTCACATAAAACAGGCAAAAAAAGACTTTTGCAGTGGAGGAGAAATGGAGGAAGATGAGAGGGAATGAGTGAATCTTATTCTCAATGCCTTAAGGAGGAAATAACATACACAATGGGGTATGGAAATCTATCTTACCTTGCAGGAAAATAAGGGGGGAAGAGGAGAAGAGAGCAGAGGGTTGATAGAGGGGAGGGCAGATTGGGGGAGGGGATAATCTAAATCTAACACTTCTGAGGAGGAACAGGGTCAAAAGAGAGAATAGATTAAATGGGGGATAGGATGAAGGTAAATATACTTAGTTTTTCACAACAGGACTACTATGGACGTGTCTTGCATGACTACACATCTATAACCTGCACTGAGATGCTTGCCTTTTCAATGAGGGTGGGTGGGGAGGGAGGAAGGGAGAAAATTTGTAACCCAAAGTTTTAAAAACACATGTTAAAAATTAAAAAAAAATGAAAATTTTAAAATAAATAAATAAATAAAAGTCTTGTGGAAGTGAATGTTGAAAACTAAAAATAAATCAATTAAGAAAAAGGAAAAGAAGAAATAAATTAAAAATAAATAAAAACTAAAAAAGACATTTTAAAGTTCATTAAAAAAATGCAATCCATGTACCACTTTCTAGGTGATATGATTTAAGTCAGAATAAAGATGTTGGGGATAGCTAGATGGCCCAGTGGGTAGAGCACTGGCCCTGCAGTCAGGAGTACCTGAGTTCAAATCCAGCCTCAGACCAAACACTTGACATTTACTAGCTCTGTGAACCTGAGCAAGTCACTTAACCCCAATTGCCTAAAAAAAAAAAGAATGAAGATGTCATTAATTCATCTCAATATCTTTTCAGTGATCACTATCAGGACATATTTCCCTTTAAACTTTATTTTTAACTGTAATATTGGTTTTTAACATAATTTACTAATTGTTTTGAAATGATACATTTTTCAAATAGCTCAATTCTATCAGCATTTTAATAAGTGTAATTAGAGGCAGCTAGGTAGCACATTGATTAAAGATCAAGATCCAAGAAAAATCTGAGTTCAAATCCAATCTCAAATATTTAGTAGTTCTGGGAACTCAGGCAAGTTACTAAATCATTATTTGTCTCAGTTTCCTCATCTGTAAAATGTGGATAATAATAGCACCTATTTTGCAGGGGTTAATAATGAGCTAAAGTTTATATAGTTCTTTGAAAATTATACACTATATAAATGTTAAATGTTAGCTATTCATTATATTTTATATAAGAATACTTGTATTTTAGGCTGTTGCCCAAATTTTCTTAGATTATTTAGTCACACACACACGTGTATGTGTGTGTGTGTGTATTTCAACATAGTTAAATTTTGAATAGGATAAAGACATATGTACATACACATGTACATATATAAGTCAATTAACACTTCTGGTTTTTACCCAAGTCACATTAGATCAAACTGAATTATTGTTCATAAAATTATGATGGAGGTTGTAAAGAGAGGGCAAATATCAAGGAGAAATGCTTCAACTCATTAAATTTAGCAAAGTGGGGAGAATCAGATTTTCATTGTAATGAGTACTGCGAGAAGGAGAAAGGGAAAGGTAGAATGGGGTAAATTAACTCACATAAAACAGACAAGAAAGGACTTTTATAGTGGAGGGGAAATGGGGGAAGGTGAGAGGGAATGAGTGAATCTTTTTCTCATAGGATTTGGCTTAAGGAGGGAATAACATAAATGCTCAATTGGATATGGAATTCTATCTTACCTTACAGGAAAATAGGGGGGGAAGTAGACAAGAGAACAGGAGGATGATAGAGGGTAGGGCA
Source organism: Vombatus ursinus (assembly GCF_900497805.2). Taxonomy (NCBI): domain Eukaryota; kingdom Metazoa; phylum Chordata; class Mammalia; order Diprotodontia; family Vombatidae; genus Vombatus; species Vombatus ursinus. The sequence continues at coordinate 15,713,916 of NW_020949351.1, forward strand.
GATTGGGGGAGAGGGTAATAAGAAGCAAACACTTATGAGGAGGGACAGGGTTAAAAGAGAATAGAATAAATGGGGGGCAGGATAGGATGAAGGGAAATAGAGTTAGTTTTTTACCACATGACTACTATGGAAGTGTTTTGCATGACTACACATGTATAACCAGTATCAAGTTGCTTGTCTTTTCTTTTTTTTTTTCAACCAAAGAAAAGGTTTATTAAAGATCCTCCATGGCACAGTGTATAAAGAGCCAAGCCTGGAGTCAAGAAGACTCATCTTCCTGAGTTCAAATCTGACTTTAGACACTTACTAGTTGTGGCCAAATCACTTAAACGTGTTTGTCTTAGTTTCTTCATTTATAAATGAGCTTGAGAAAGAATGGCAAAGCCCTCTGATACTTCTGTCAAGAAAACTCCAAATGGAGTCATGATGTGTCAGACAAAACTGAAAAAATGAGTGAATAAAAAAGGCCATATTGACTAGTCTTAAAATGTAGTATTCTCTGTGTTTTGAGATATATTTATTTGGTTAAATATTTCCCAATTATATTTTAATCTGGTTCAGAACTGCTCAGGAGTGTTGCAGCCTCAACAGGATTTACAACTCTTGTCTAAGCCGTTATGAAATTTACAAGATAGTAGTCAAAAATGATTGACTTATAATGCTTATGAGATTGCATCAATCCATGTGGAGGACACTAGGGAGCAGTTTCTTGGGGAATCATGATAACTTGTTAGAGCAGTACCTTGAGAGACTGGAGCATTCATAAATATTTTATAACTGGTTCTAGTCAACTAACCCTATAATGAAGAGATGGTTTTGTGTGTCTTTGAGGCATTCAAAAAGATTGTCAGCTTTAGCTACAATATGTTTGCTTTAGCACTGTTGGAGGTGCTCAACAATCAGTGAAGGGAGAAGAATCTATGACCTTGTGAGTTTGAAAGTTCCAGAGAATTCCGTTAAATCTCATTATCCTGGATTTTGAGTTTGCAGCCAGTATAATATTGATGTCCCCCATGTATGTAGGGAGTAGAGCCTTCCTCAGCATCCTGATCATCCACATTTGCAGTGAGTGCAGCATTTATCCTGGAAGAGCAAGCAATGACCTTTTAAGAGTGACTTTTGTGACTCTAATTAAAAGTAGCTGAGACAAAGACTCATATTGTAGCAATGTCACCTCTAGATATTAATTTAGTAAGACTGATACTATACAATAACTGAGTTAAGTTCTAGGGGAGAGAATAACTTCTCCCCAAAAAGGAAGAGAATGTTGGTATTTTGTTCCTGCTATATTTTTTACCTTAATATCTCTTTGTAAAAAACAATCAACTTAAGTAGTTAGATCAGATTGGAATAATAGTCACTGCCTCCCCTCCAAAAAAACTGAGAAACAACCTATGAGGGATTGAACCTATAGCAATAAAGAAGAGACATACCCAAAGCACTCAGGGTACCTGAGACACTGATGAGGAAATGCAGCAGCTTGGCCCTGGAAGAGTTAACAGAGCACACAATAAAACCCACATGGAGAATATTAGAGATAATCTTAGAAATCATCTAGTTTGACTCCTTTATTTTATTAATTAGACCCTGAGGGTGAAAGAGGTTAAATGCCTTGCTCAAAGCAAAATAGCTTATTAGTGTCAGAGCTCAGCACACAACAGTATCAAAAATTAGGCTTGGAAGGGACCTCAGAAGACAACTATCCCTGGTCATCTAGACTCCGCTTCAAAATTCAATGAAAGTGAACTCATTATACCCCAAAAAGAAAAAAAAAATCTACTTTGGGCAATTCTAATCATTACAAAGTATTTTTGTTTGTTTTAACATTGTATCTAGGTTAAAGTTTTTGTTTTTAAATCATGTTTTAGACATTTGACTCATCATTCCTTGTTTGTTCCCTGGAGTAAGTAGAGTAGGCCTATTGCTTCTTCTATCTGACATCCCTTCAAATAGTTGAAGACATCAATCATGCTTCTCTCCACCTCACCCCATATCTTCTCTTATTCAAACTAAAAATACCTGGTTCCATCAACCCATCCTTATATGTCAAGATATTATCCTGGTTGCCACCATGCTACTTTGAACGCATCTGGCTTCTCACATATCCTTGACTCTACAGTTCTCTCTCTCTCTCTCTCTGTCTCTCTGTCTCTCTTTCTCTCTCTCCATTCTGCTACAATATCTGCTGTATTATTATGCTACTAGTGCATAATAATCACACAAAAATAGCTACAATGTATTGTAGAGTGTGATAAATATCTTAAATGCACTATAACGATGTTATAGAACTTGAGAGAAATTCATTTCTGATGTAGATGATAAGATAAATCATTATTGAACAGATGAAATGGAGTCCATCCTCTTTCTTTAATACCTGCCTTCATTTGACATTTCTAATAAAAAAATATTTCTATTTTTACCACGGGTAAGTTACTGTAAGACATTAAGCAAAATAAGGAAAACAAAATAATCCTAGTCAAAAAAGTACTGTCTTAAGAGAATTTAAGTACTGCCATCATTTACCTGAAACAACAAGTTACATCTCCAGCTAGAAAAATTTATCAGTTATTGAATTTTAATCCTGGTGATATATGATCAGTTCATGTTCTGATTGTTTGCAAAATTCCACCTTAAAATATAACTAAATCCTCTAGCATTTGTCAATCAATTCATATGTAGATCTTCCACTCCTCTCAGTTCTCTGATGTTTAAATCTGTACATTCCCTTTCATTCCCTGTGAAAATTCCAATTATTTCCATCCTTCCTTGTGCTATGTAAGATTTTTGGAAAGGTTTTTGTGTACCATGAGACTGTGCTCCCACTTGTTGTTAAGCTTTCTCTGTGTATTGCTAAGTATGATTGGTAGCAGTATCTATCAATGAATCCTTGATTTTTTTATATAAATCTTACATTATGCTGGGGAGATAAAACATCTACACAAAGTAGCACATAGAAAGAATAAACAAAACAATATGAGGAGAGTGTCCTTGTGATGTATTTTGAAGGAAGGGAGGTATTTTACAAAGAAGAAATGAAGAGGGAAGGCAATCCACACAAGGGAGATCATTTATTCAGAATTAGGTAGGGATGAATTAACAGGCATGTTTGACTAGAAGAGAGAGTGAGTGAAGAGGAACAGTTATGAAATAAGATCAGAAAGATAGGTAGGAATTAGAATGTGAAGTGTTCAACCCAAGATCCAATTTATTTTATTAGGAGAATTGAAAGTATTCAAATAAAAATCACAAGCTTGAATATTTATTTCTTCTGTATCTTCCTTGTCAATGAAAATTGTAGATAGAAGTACTGAAGTGAAATGATGAAAATGTTTATGTATATATATATATATAAGAAAAAAAGAAAATTTCAAGTCATTAAAGGAAACTTGAATAATGTGACTCAGAGCTGAACATTACAAACAATAAAATGTTTTGATATAAAAAAATGCCTTCTGAGACAGAGAAAACAAATACAAGAGTGTGGAATGCACATCATGAAACTATGCAAACATTATTACAATGGGTTTGGACAGAGTGAAGTCACCTTAGGCTAATTTTCAGTGCAATCTTCAAGGAAACAAGCATTTAATATAGAAGATGCATTTGCAAGTAAAGAATTCACTTTTAAAATTCTTCTTTTATATAATCCATTTAGCTATTAATTTTTTTTAAATGTGATCTCTGCAAAAGTGAAAAGTAATCCAGTTTTAAGGAATGAACCACACAAAGAGCAATTCCATCATTTCCACACTATGCTTAGTGACTTCACCAATCACAATGGAAAAGGTGAGAAGTCCATCTATGTATGCCACTTTCCAGATGAGAACTTTACCGTGAACCATGTCAGGTTTAGCAACCTGTCTATTGCAAATGCCAATCCTTACACCAAACAGTTTCCAACTCTTCATTTGCACAATAAAAACAGATTGGTTAAGTAAGAAATTTTGGCATGGATGAGCTTAATAGTATAAAACTCTTCAGCCCAGAGTGCATATGGGTGGGGAAAAAAATCAGTTTGTTCAGCAATTTATGTACGGAACTGATTTCCTAAACAAATATTACCTTTTTCAATTTGTGACAAGGCGCAAGATGAATGTGAGCAGACTACAACATATAACCACTGAGAAACTCTGAAGGGATGTCATCAAGGAATTATATGATAGAAAGAAAAAATGGGTTGGTCATAGGGCAAGAATGAAGGATGACAGATAAGCAGGTAGATTGCATTTTTGGGAGAAAGTAAAGGCCTCCAGTGTTTTGGGTGGATAACATCTGGTGAATATTGAGAAGGAAATGGACAAGAATCACACTGGATGGGCAGACACAGATGAGATTAGAAAAATATTGTTGGAAGCAGTACCTGAATTGAAACAATCACAGAACAATTTTGAATATTTAGATTTTTTATGCCTACCTGCCACTTAGGTTTATTATTGTGAAAGAATCTTTTAAACCTCAAGGTTCTATGTAACTTTGAGTTATTTATTATTACCTCCACAAAGTCCTACTCAGATGATTCATCCTGCAATTGGAAGAAAAAAGCAAAACTCTCCCTCCTTCCTTTCCCTACCCTTGCTCCCAAGACAGGCAATCTGATATAAGTTGTAGATGTACAACAATGTTAAACATATTTGAACATTACTCATATTGTGAAAGAAGAATGAGAACAAAAGGGGAAAATGAGAAAGAAAAATTAAAACAAAAAAGTGAAAATGGTATGCTTCTATTTGCATTCAGGCTCCATAGTTCTTTTTCTGGATGTGGTAAGCATTTTCCATCATGAGTCTTTTGAAATTGTCTTAGATCATTGAATTGCTGAGAAGAATTAAGCTTATCAAACTTAGTCATCATACAACGTTGCTTTTATGTGTACAATGTTCTTCTGGTTCTGCTCACTTCACTCAGCATCAGTACATTTAAGCCTTTCCAGGTTTTTCTGAAATCTACTTGTTCATCATTTCTTATAGCACAATTGCATTCCAGTACTTTCACATACCACAACTTCTTCAGCCATTCCCCAATTCATGTGCATCCCCTCAATTTCCAATTCTTTGCCACCACAAAAAGAGCCGCTATAAATATTTTTGTATGTGTAGGTCTTTTACCATTTTTTTACTATCTCTTTGGGACACATACCTAGTAGAAGTATTGCTGGATCAAAGGTTATGCACAGTTTGGTTTCTCTTTGAGCATAGTTACAAATTACTTTCCAGAATTTTTGAATCAGTTCACAACTTCACCAACAATGCATTAGGTTTCCAGTTTTCCAACATCTGCTCCAACATATATCATTTCCCTTTTTTGTAATATTAGCCAATCTGAAAGGTATGAGGTGGTACCTCAGAGTTGTTTTTATTTGCATTTCTCTAGTCAATAGTTAAAGCATTGTTTTTATATGACTACAGATAGCTTTAATTTCTTCATCTGAAAACTGCCTGTTCATATTCTTTGAACATTTATCAATTGAGGAATGGTTTGTATTCTTCTATAAATCTGACTTAGTATGTATATATATGTGTATATATATACACACACACACACATATATATATATACAAGCATATATACATATGTGTGTGTGTATGGCCTTTTTACACTGACTGTAAAAATCATTTCAAAAATCTTGGTTGCACTGATTTTGTTTGTGCAAAACCATTTTTAATTTAATGTATTCAAAATTATCTATTTTTCATTTCATAATATTCTCTACTATTAGTTTCATTATAAATTATTCCCTTCTCCTTAGATCTGACAGGTAAATTATTCCTTGCTCTCCTAATTTGCTTATGGTATCATCCTTTATGTTTAAATCATGTACACATTTTGACCTAATCTTGGTATAGGGTGTGAGATGTTGATCTATGCCTAGTTTCTGCTATACTATTTTCCAGTTTTCCTAACAGTTTTTGTCAAATAGTGAGTTCTTATACCAGTAGTAGTCTTTAGGTTAATCAAACAGTAGAATTGTATAGTCATTGACCACTGTGTGGTGTGCATATAACCTATTCCACTAGTCCATCACTCTATTTCTTAGCCAGTACCAAATAGTTTGTTGATTGCTACTTTACAATATAATTTTAGATCTCATAAAGTCAGGCCACATTCCTTTGCATTTTTTAAAATTAATTCCCTTGATATTTTTAAACTTTTGTCCCTCCAGATGAATTCTATTCTTATTTTTTCTAGCTCTATAAAACATTTTTGGAAGATTGGCATGGCACTGAATATGTATATTTATTTAGGTAGAATTGTCATTTTTATTATATTAGCTTGGCCTACCTATGAGCAACTGATATTTTTCAATTATGTATATCTGATTTTATTTTTGTGAAAAGTGTTTTGTAATTCTGTCCATATAGGTCCTGGGTTTGTCTTGGCGGGTAGGACCCCAAATATTTTATATTGTCTACAGTTATTTTAAATGGAATTTCTCTTTGCATCTTGTTTGTAATATATAGAAATGCTTGTGCTTTATGTGGATTTATTTTATATCCTGCAAGTTTACTAAAGTTGTCAATTTTTTTAAGTAGTTTTTTTTTTAGTTTATTCTCTAGGATTCTCTAAAATTCCTCTTATTGCTAAAGCTAATATGTCTAGTACAATATTGAGTAATAGTGGTGATAATGGATATCTGTATTTCACCCCTGATCTTATTAGGAATGCTTCTAGCTTATCTTCATTATATATCATGTTGATGATAGTTTTAGATAGATAATGCATAATGGATTAAGAAAAACTCCATTTGTTCCTATGTTCCCTAATGTTTTTAAGAGGAATGAGTTCCATATTTTGTTAAAAGCTTTTTATGTGTCTATTAAGACAATCCTACCATTTTTATTAGTTTTGTTATTGATATGGTCAATTATGCTGATAGTTTTCCTAATATTGAACAAGTCTTGCATAACTGGTATAAATCCCACCTGACCATAGTGTATTATCCAGGTGATAAATATCTATAATATCTTTGCTAATTTTTTTTAAGTTGTGCATCAATATTCATTGGGGGAATTGGTCTATAATTTTCTTTCTCTATTTTGGCTCTTCCTGGTTTAGGTATCAGTACCATGTTTCTGTCATAATACACATTTGATAGGACTCCTCCTTCATCTGTCTTTGAGAATTCACTATTAAATCTATGTGGTCCTGGAGATTTTTTCTTAGGGAGTTCATTGATGATTTGTTCAATTTTTTTTTCCAATGGGGTTATGTAAGTATTTTATTTTATTTTCTGTTATTTGGGCAATTTATATTTTTGTAAATATTTATCCATTTCACTTAGATTTTCAGATTCATTGATAGAAAGTTGAGCAAAATATTTTAATTCCCCTTCAATGATGATGAATTCACCCTTTTCATTTTTGACACTGGTAATTTGGTTTTCTTCTTCATTTTTTAACCAAATTAATCAAATTTTATTTTATTGGTTTTTCATAACACCAGATCTTAGTTTTATTTATCAGTTCAATAGTTTTCTTCCAATTATATTAATCTCTCTTTCAATTTTCAGAATTTGTAATTTGGTATTTTGGGGGAATTTTTAATTCATTTTTTCTAGGTTTTTTAGTTGAGTGCCCAATTATTTGTCTTCCTTTTTTCTCTACTTTATTGATTCAAACATTGAGAGATGTAAGATTTCCCCTAAGAACTGCTTTGGTTGCTTCTTATAGGTTTTGGTAAGTTTTCTCATTATTTTCATTCTCTTTGATGAAATTATTGATTTTTTCTATGATTTGTTGTTAACCCACTCATTCTTTAAGATTAAATTATTTTTCAATTAGTTTTTAATATATCTTTCCATGGTCCTTTATTAAATGTATTTTTATTGGATCATGATCTGAAAAAGATGCACTTAACATTTCTGCCCTTCTGCATTTGATTGTGAGATTTTTATGCCCTAATACATGGCCAATTTTTGTGTAGGTGCCACATACCACTGAGAAAGAGGTACATTTCTTTATATCTCTATTCAGTGTTCTCCAGAGGCCTACCATATCTAACTTTTTAAAAATTCTATTCACCTTTTTAACTTTTTTCTTGTTTATTCAGTGGTTAGATTTATCTAGTTCTGAGAGGGGGAAGTTGGAATCCCTCACTAGTATAGTTTTGCTGTCTATTTCTTCCTGTAACTTACTTAACTTCTCCTTTAAGAATTTAGATGCTATGCCAGTTGGTGCATATATGTTTGGTATTGATATAACTTCACTGTCTATGGTACCTTTTAGCAAGATGTAGTTTCCTTTTTTATCTCTTTTAATTAGATCTATTTTTGCTTTTGCTTTGGCTGAGATCAAGATTGCTACCCAAGTTTTGTTTGTTTGTTTGTTTGTTTGTTTTTACTTCAGTTGATGCATAATATGTACTGGTCCAGCCTTTTACCTTTACTTTGTGTGTATCTCTCTGCTTCAAATGTGTTTCTTATAAACAACATATTGTGTGATTCTGGTTTTTAACCCACTCTTCTATTCACTTCCATTTTGTGGAAGAGTTCATCTCATTCACATTCACAGTTATGATTACTGTGTATTTCCCTCTATCCTTCTTTCCCCATTTATACTTTTCTCTCTCCTTTCAACCTGTCCCTTCTCACCAGTTTGTTGCTTCTGACCACCACCTCCCTCAATCTGCCTTCCTTTCTATCATCTCCCTCTTTTCTTTTGCCTCCTACTTCTGCCCTCCCTTTGCCCTTTCTTCTTACAGCCTGTCCCTTTTCTTTGCCCTTTCCTTTCCTAATTTTCTATAGGGTGAGATAAATATCTATACCCAATTGAATGTGCATATTATTTCCTCTTTGAGCCAAATCCAATGAGAGTAAGGTTCAAACAGTGCTCACCCACTCCATTCTTTTATGCCTCTTCATATGATGGAATTTACCCTATTCTGTCTCTCCATTTCCTCTTCTCCCAGTATAATCTTTTTTTCACCCTTTTTTATATCATAACATCAAAGTTAACTTTCACTCATACCTTTTGTCCATGTACACTCCTTATAACTGCCCTAATAAGAATACAGTTCTCAAGAGATAAAAGTATCATCTTCCCACGTAGGGATGTAAACAATTTAATCTTATTGAAAAGCATGTTTTTTTTTTCTTTTCTTCCTGTTTACCTTTCGATGCTTCTCTTGAGTCTTGTATTTGAAGATTGAATTTTCTGTTCAGCTCTGGTCTTTTCATCAGGAAAGCTTGAAAGTCCCCTATTTCTTGAATGTCCATAATTCCCCATGAAAGATTTTTCTCAGTTTTGCTGTTGATTCTTGATTGTAATTCAAGTGACTTTGCCTTCCTGCTAAGTGTTCTCTAATCTTGACTGTGGTTCCTTGATATTTGAATTGTTTCTTACTGGCTACTTTCAGTATTTTCTCCTTGACCTGATAATGAATTATGCTATAATATTCCTTTGAGTTTTCATTTTGGGGTCTCTTTCAGGAGGTGATAATTGGATTCTTTCGATGACTCTTTTACCCTCTAGTTCTAGGATGTCAGGGTAGTTTTCCTTGATGATTTCTTGAAAGATCCTGCCCTGGCTCTTTTTTTTTAATCATGGCCTTCAGGTAGTCTACTAATTCCTAAATTATCTCTCCTGGATCTATTTTCCAGTTCGCCTGTATTTCCAATAAGGTATTTTACATTTTCTTCTATTTTTCCATTATTTTGATTTTATTGTACTGATTCTTGATGCCGTATAGTCATTTGCTTCCGCTTGCCCAATTCTAATTTTTCAGGAATTATTTTCTTCAGTTAGTTTTTGTACCTCCTTTTCCATTTGACCAATTCTACTTTTAAAGGATTTGTTTACTTCAGTAATTTTTTTTCCATTTGGCCAATTCTATTTTTGAGGAATTGTTTTCTTCAGTTTATTTTGCTTTCTTTTCCAAACTGTTGACTCTTTTTTCATAATTCTCCTGCAAAGCTCTAATTTCATTTTCCAATTTTTCTCCTATCCCTTTTAATTGATTTTTAAAATCCTTTTTAAGCTCTTACAAGAGAACTTTTTGGGCTTGAGACCAATTCATATTTCCCTTTGAGGCTTCCCATGTAGGCATTTTGACATTGTTGTCCTCTTCTGAGTTTATCTTCCCTGCATCCATAGTAGCTTTCCATAAGCAGGGACCTTTCTGTTTCTCACTGAATTTTCCAGACACATTTCATGACTTTTGAAATTGAACTCTGATCCTGGGGCACAGGAGCCATCATTCCAGCTACTTATGTTGGGCCAGGGGCCTGGTTACAGTCTTTCCATGCTGAGGTTTAAGGTACTTGAATCTTGTCCTCTGCCCTGGTGATGGCCAAACCTACTTGTGTCTGTTTTGCTGGCTTTCTTGGGCTCATAATTTGCCTTCTGCACTGTGACTAGAGGCCTCACACCTGGCCTGCTGAGGGTCCTCAGTTACTAGTTTGTGCTGAAGCTAAGAGCCTTTCACTAGCTCGCCTAGATATCATATCTGTTGGACTGTGCTTCCCTTTTAGCTATGAGAGAGACCTTTCCTGAATTCCTTCTAAGTTATTTTAAACTGGAAAATTGTTTCACTTCATCTTTTTGTGTTTACTGTCACTCCAGAATCCATTTAGAGGCATGATTTAATGTTGTTTCTGAAGGAAACTGGGGAGAGCTCAGTCAACTTTCAGGCTTCTCAACACCTTCTTGACTCCACCCCTGTAAATATAATTTCTTAAAGGTTGTCAGCAGGGTAATCTCTGGCATGTTATACCATGCTGGAAAGACCTTCATTGAAATCTTGGCAAATGACTGTTTCCTTTTTCTTTAGTACTAGCTCAACCTAAAGAAAAGCTTATCTATGCATCTATCTATCTATCTATCTATCTATCTATCTATCTATCTATCTATCTATCTAT
>NW_020949351.1:15724776-15764429 GCF_900497805.2 Vombatus ursinus
TATCTATCTATCTATCTATCTATCTATCTATCTATCTATCTATCTATATTTATTTATTTATTTTACCACTACACTGGCCTTTTGATGATAAAGTATTTATCTTAATGAAACAAAAAGCAATACAAAATGGTACTCTGTGTTGTGATTCTTTTAATTCTAAAGTGTTTATGACAGAGTGGTAGAAATGATGACGTAAACAATCACACCAATTTTAAACCGTCTATAAACAAATAAGTGTGGCATCTTTCCCAATGTTCAATTACTGAATATGCTACTGGAGGAATTAAATTGTACTGACTTTGATATTCTCACTATAAATGAAGCCAAAAAAAAAAAAAAGGAGATTGAAAATGAATGAAATGATGAATCACATTGAAATGATGTTCTCAAAGAAGCTCATAAAGGTTTTAACTTTATCATATACTCAAAGGCAATAAGAACATCTTTTCATAGGGTATATAGTCATCATATATTTCAGAGTTCACAAAAAACACCTGTGACAAGTCCTCTATGAAAATAATTATAATTTATTCACCAACATTTTCCCCCTCTGGAAATGAACAAAAGAATCATAAGAGAAAAAAACATTTAGCAACACCCTCCAAATTAAACTACTATGTACTATATCTACTGGTTTCAATGCAAGCACAGGTAGAGATTAGAATAGCGGATCAAGGAAAGGGAGTCAAAGAGGACAAAGACTTTTATACTGCACAGTAACCTCATGTCTATACATCATGAATTCTTTTAAATTAATTTAAATTCATTCAATTTCATTCATTCATTCATTCATTTCAATTTTTTTAAATATGGTAAGGTCTGGACATGTTACACATCAAATTTCATTAACCAAAAAGTAAAATTGTTAATATTTTAATGGACAAGAAGTGACTAATTCCTTCTATGAGGGTAGTTGCACATTCAGTGGTCTGTGTAATACACTCTGAGCACTGGGCTTTTTAGAGCAAAAATTCAAATTATTAAATATTCAAAATGAGAAAAAAAACTTGGGGTGATTTAAATAACCTAAACTTGGTCTTGTATTTAGGTAAATAACTTGTATTTAGACAAACTACTGCTGATGAAAAATCAGATTTAGAGCAAAGAAAAAACAAATACTCTTTATGATTTTGTACATTCAACTTAATGTTAGAATGAGGCTGAAATGGCCTAAAAATGATTGACTAACACTTAATGAACTTGCAAAACAGAAATATAAAAATAGCTAATGCATGCATATCACTTTAAAGTTTGTGAAAAGCATTACTTATATTCTGTTTTTTTTTAATTTTATCCCTTCACCCTTTCAACTGTGCTTCTGACTTTTCACTTTCCAAACTTCAACACCATGCCTCAGCTGCCATTTCACCCTCAAATTTCCATCAATGCCAGGGGCTTCTTCACCCAAGAACATTCTTACTGTGCAGGGCCCTTTTCTCCAATTGGCAAGTTCCTCCTGGTGCCTGCATTTTTGTAAAGGCCTCTAGATAGTCAACCTCTTCCAGGCTGTTCTTATAACACTTTTTTCCCTTTCTAGGTTTATCAATACCAGTTCTATGATCACATACCTTACCCACCTTGCACTCCCCATCTTCATTACAACTGCTTATTATATTGTAGTTCCTTTTTGTGTTTCCTTTGCCCATTAGAATATTAGCTTCTTGAGGACAGAAACTACCTTTCTCTTTATTTATATTTGTATCCCCAACACTTAGCACAGTGCCTAGTAGATAGTAATTGCTCAATAAATGCTTATTGTCTTTCCTTTCCTCACTATCCTATGAAGTAGGTGCTATTTTCTACTCTCCATTTTACAGATGAGGAAACTGAGTCTGTGAGAATTTAAGTAACTTGTCTGGGGTCATAGAACTAGTAAGTCTCTGAGGTAGGATTTGAAATCAGGTTTTCTTACTTTAGGCTCTGCAGTTGGTTCTCTACACCATCTAGCTTCCTTTAGGCAGTAAAAGGCAATAGTAGTTTAGAAAGTTTTGTAAAATCTTATGGAGAAAGATAAAGAAAGATTAGGAATGGTATCTCCTCAAAAGACAATCCATCTTATATAAAGCAAGTTTGAAATAACATAAAAGTTTGGTAAGGGACTAAATTAAGCAAAGTCATCCTAAGGGCATTTAAGGATGAATCTGGAATGAAAAGTGGAAGAACTATGAAACGATATTTATAACAAACTTTTTTTTAACCACCAAGAAAATTGGAGCCACTAATACATTCCATATGTCAATATAGGAATGGCAGAATTGGTACTTAAAGAGAATCATAACAGGAAAAGTAGCTGTATCAGACTAAGTATACTTTACATGATATCCCTGTTGGAGGTGACCCAATCATTAAGATACTGAGAGATCAATTCTCAGCCTCCCTGAAAGAGGTTAAAAAATTAAATTATGAGATGGGGAGAAGAATATTGGAACTTAATTAAAAAAAACACAATCAAAAAGACAACTATTGACACATTTATACTTTCCATATGCACATTTATGTATATTACACACTTAAAATTATCATAAAATTAATACATAGGGAGACATTGAGGAAATCCTTGGTGAGTGGGTGAGTCAGGGCAGGAAGGCTTTCACAAACAATATCCCAAATTAGACCATATTTATTTTTAATGAGACTTGTGATTTCATAAGTATAAGGAGCTTCCTGATAAGGAAAACTACCTTTATGAAAACATATTGTCATCTTCTCTGAAATTTAAAGCTTTAGAAGGTTTTCTGGGGCTCAGTGAACTTAACTGACTTGCCAAGGGCACATGACCAGTATGTATGTCCAGTCACAGTACTTGAACCTAGCTCTTCCTGAAGACAAGATCAGCTCTCTACTCTTTCTATACAACCATGCTTTCGATCATATAGACCCCAAATTCACATCACAGCATTTCCTGAATAATGTGAATACAAGATCTCACTGAAATTGTAATTTGCCTTTTTATCCTCTGTGCTTAGCAGAGTGCCTGGCACATACTATGTGCTAAATAAATATTGATTGATTGATTGTTAATTATTAAAATGTTTCCATTCAGTAGAGTAAAATACTGCATTAAGGTCTCTCTTCCAACAAAAAGTTTTTCATGAAGACAACACAATTCTGCAAGATTATTTGAAAAACACAATAACCCAGATTCTCTATAAGCATCAGTAAAGACATAGATAGTAAAGGTAAATGCTGTTCCCCACAAGGTACTTACTGCAGCCATGGAAGATATCTGGCACAGATTCAAGTTGAAGAGGAGTTCCCTCTATACAAGGTTGTGTTCCTAATGCTCGTGGATGACATCGTGCTAGGGGCAGTTGGGCCTAGAATGTTGCAGAGCCTCCTTGATAAGATTTACACACAATCACCAGTTAGGCTTAACCACTAAAAGAGACATACATAGAAAGACAAAGATTGAGATAGAGACAGAGTGAAAAAGTGATAAAGGTTGCCTACTATTCAGACTTTGACATTCATTTTGATTGACAATCTATAGAACTAATTTTGATGTTCAGTTATTTCAGTCCTGTTCAACTTTTCATGACCCCATTAGAAGTTTTCTTGGCAGTTACTGGAGTAGTTTGCCATTTCCTCCTCTGGCTCATTTTACAGATGAAGAAACTGAGGCAAACAAGGTTAAGTGACTTGTCCAGGGTCATGTACCTAGTAAATATTTGAGGCCAGATTTGAGCTCAGGTCTTCCTGACACTAAGCCCCATACTCTATTAACTATGCCACCCAGCTGCCCTGTATGAGATGCCTCACACATCAGTGTATATAATAGATTGTTTTTTTTTTTTTAAATGGCAAGTTATTTACCCCTTTGGCAGTTTGTAGAGGCTTATGAACCATTATGAGAATTTTGTTTTCTGGTTTTTTTTTTTTTTGGTTTTTTGGTTTTTTTGGTAGGCAGTTGGGGTTAAGTGACTTGCCCAAGGCCACACAGCTACTACGTGTCAAGTGTTTGGTCTGAGGCCGAATTTGAACTCAGGTCCTCCTGACTTCAGGGCTGTTGCTCTAACCACTGTGCAACCTAACTGCCCCGAGAATATTTTTTTAAATGTGCATAGTAGTTTTGTTTTTGTTTTTTTTTTTTTTTAAATTGTTCATGTCCCACAGGTTAAAAATTCCTTGTATATAATTTGCATAGACACTGCAAGTGGGCAGCGACCTGGGGAAAGGATAAAAGAAGAGCAGAAGTATGTGATGCTAATTCTACAGGAAATTGCAGAGCTTTTTTTTTTTAATGAGTCTCATTTTCTCTGAAATGAAGGACACTTTTTTAACATTGCTTTTCTTCCAAAATTGTTGGATCAGTATGAGTCATATAGCACTACAGCTTCTGAAGCATCCAACTGGAATAATACTCAAAAAATCATAGGGAGATGCAATGTGGGTGTGATCAGTCTGAAATATGTAACAAGTAAAGAACTACAGAGAAGAATCAAAGAAAAGATGCTATCCAGCACATGCATGATCAGAAAGGTAGATGACATTTAAATTTGGTATTTGAAAAGTATAACCATTGGATGACTTGTGTACTCCACTGGATCCTTCAAGAGAAAGAAAAAAAATCTCAAAGCATACCCATTATTGTGACTTCAAAAACATGGACAAGAGTCTAATAATCTGGTTTGTGATATACATTGTCGGAAGTAATATCAAAATGGGTGAAATAATAGATGCATTTAAGTATTTGAGTATTTTTTTATTCTCATTAACAGTAAAAGGAAAAATTACATGGTGGATAGCATACTAGGATTCAAGTCAAGAAGATCTATATTTAAATACTTCCTCTAGGTAATAATTGTGTAACCCATGGCAAAATCACTTAAGTTCTGAGAGACTCATCAAATCCCCTAGGGTTTATCTCCTATGTCATAAATGTGTTATAATCTGCATTGATGAAGAGAGTTTTCACATTGCAAAACTGCTATATTGGTGAAATAAAAAAAAATCTTTTGAGTGTCCACATATTTTACCATTATCATCATCATCATCATCATCATCTTCTTCTTCTTCTTCTTCATTATTCCCCCTATACCAAATACTTCTTCCAAACATTTAAAAGTTTTTATTAGTCTTTGTCTCAATGATTATCTGGAAAAAATATTTCCCTTACCAATAATGAAAAATAACTGTCATGACTCCAGAATGCTCATGGGACTGTTGTCACTTCTTGGCTAATTCTCTTGGTACCAATAAAATAAAAGAAATACTAGTAATCTTGTACCAGAGAAGATGATTTATTTAGGTAGCCTTTGCACAACAGATTGGTCTACATCAATAGCAGCAGAAGGTAGCTTTATCCATTAAGATTTCTTGGTTGCTGTCCTTCATTCTTAAAGAGGACTAAAATGATATCACTATGCAAGAGTCAAGTTGCAGTGTGTCTGACTGTGACTGATCAGGCCAATATGAGCTCAGAATGTTCTACCACAGCTCAAGCTCAAATAGTCCATGTGAATAATCTTGGGGTGAATTCTCTAACATTTGCATATCTCACATTTCTCTTGAGCTGCTTTAATTCTTCTTTGCTTACAGAGCACAGGACCTTCTCTAATGAGGGCATGCCATTCTGAGCAGTCTTAAACCAGTATCTCCCATGTCACACAATCAATTCCAAAGTTCTTAAGAGAGACTTTGAGAGTGTCCTTCTATCAGTTCTTCTGCCTACCATGTGAGTGCTTGCCCTGTGTAAGTTCTCCATAAAATAGTCTTTTCAGTAAGCATACATTTTCAATTTGAATTACATGAGCAGCCCATTAGAGTTGCTTTTTCTGTTGTAGAGTTAGAATGTTTGGCAGTTTAGTTTGAGAAAGGACCTCAGTGTCTGGTATCTTATCCCTCCAGGTGATCCTCAAAATCTTCCAAAGACAATTGAAATGGAAGTGATTCAATTTTCTGACATGGTGTTGGTATACTGTCTAGGTTTCACAGGCATACAACAATGAGGTTAGCCTAATGGCTCTGTAGACCTTCAATTTGGTAGTCAGTCTAATACCTCTTCTCTCCCACACTTTCCTTTGGAGCCTCCCAAACACTGAGCTCGCTATGGCAATGCATACATCAATCTCATTATTTATGTGTACAATCTAAGAAAGTACACTACCAAGGTAAGTGAACTTACTCATAGCATTCAAAACTTCTCCATTTGCTGTAACAGATGGTTCAATGTGTGGATGGTGTGGTGGCAGCTAATGAAGCTCCTCTGTATTCTTGGCGTTATTTGTTAGATCAAAATTAGCACAAGCAGCAGAGAATCAATCCATACTTTGTTGCATCTCAGATTCGGAGGCTGCATTGAGTGCACAATCATCTATATACAAACAGAAAATCATGCACCACCACTCCTTCCAATTTGGTCTTGGCTTATTGCCTTTTCCAGTTGAAGAATTTACCAATGGTATGGTAGCTGACCTTGATGCCCTGTTAGTCCTCATTAAAGGTGCTTGAAAACATGGCTGAAAACATCATGCTAAAAAGCATGGGAGCAGGCACAGAGCCTTGTTTCACTCCATTGGTTACTGGGAAAGTCACGAGAGCACTGTCCATTATCCAAAACCCAGGCAAGCGCGCTTTCATGAAATTGATGTACAATGCTGATGAACTTCTCCAGCAACCAAATTTTGACATAATTTTCCATAAGTCCTCATTACTGACAGTATCAAAGGCCTTTGTCAGATCTATAAACTTTGTTTACAGACCTTAGTTCTGCTCTTGGCCTTTCTCCTGGAGTTGTCAGGTAGGAAATACCATGTCGACCATTCCTTGGTCTTTTCTGAAGCCACACTGGCTTTTGGGTAGATGACCATATTCCAGGTGAAGAATCAGGCTATTTAGGTGGACTCTGGCAAGAATCTTGTCAGCAATGACTAAGAGAGAGACCCTCGTGTTTGTCACAGGAAAATTTCCTTTACTTTTATTTCCTTTACTTTTCCTTTACTTTTATTGAGATGGATCATGGAGTCATCCTTGAACTCCTGGGGAATAACTTCTCTTGCCCTTTGATCTGGAAAATTTCAGTCAGCTTTTGTATGAGCAATAGACCTTTAACCTTGTAAATTTCAGCTAGAATAGAATAAGTACCAGGTGACTTGCCCACATGAAAGGAGCCCAATGACATTCAAAACCTCTTCTTCAGTTGGAACTTCATCTAGGGATGGATTGAATTCAACCTTAGGTAAATAGTTAATGACTTTGGCCTTGATTGATGATGGTCTGTTGAGAACACTATGGAAGTGTTCAGCCCATCTCTCTAGGATCATGCCCTTATTACTAATCATTGTGGCTCCAACAGCACAGAGTAGTTGAGATGCACCAAAGGTCTTTGGCCCATAAGTAGCTTTCAGGGGATCATAAAAGTGTTTTGGATTGTTACTGCCAACATAAAACTGAATTTCATCTTCCTTCTTAGGGAGCCAAGAATCCTGCTTCTCTCTAATCTTCAACTGTAATATTTTTGATGGAATTAAATGTTACCTTCTTAGAGATGGATGAATTATCCTGTTGATAAACCTCGTGGAGCTCTTATTTTCATTTAGCAGCTTCTAAATTTCCCCATCATTTTCATCAAACCAGTCTTAATGTTTGTGAGTGCCCTGACCCAGATGAGCAAATGCAATGCTGTACACTAAATCTCCGAAAGTTGCCCACTCCTTTTTCTGCTCCATTGTTGCCAACTATGTGTTGGTTTAACTTTCCCTCCAAGTTAGGAACAAATTGTTCCCACTCAGAGAAGTGTGCTGATCTGTTGACATTAACTCTTCTTGTAGTCATTTTACTTTAGGGCTGCCGCTTTGGTTGAATGTGAATATTTAGCTTGGAAAGGATAAGTCTATGATCAGTCTAGCACTCTGCACCAGACATTGCCTTTGTCATTCTCACATCCTGTCTGTCTCCTCTCCTTATAATCACATAGTCTATTAAATGTCAATGTTTGTTGTGAGGGGAGGGTGCATTTATGAAGTTTTACTGAATTTAGGTAAACGTAAGATAGTGTTGGTAATAAGAAAATCTTGACATGCACAAGTCTTCGGTAGCACATGACAATTGCTGTTACTGTTTCTAACCGTTCCTCCCTAGGATTCCCTGCCATGTTTGGTACTCTGAACCTACTGTAACATCAAAGTCACCCAGAATTCTAACTTTGTCCTCTTTTGGTACATTGTTGATAAGAATCTCCATGTCTTCATAAAATTTTTCTTAAACCTCATCAGAGTTCGTCATGGTAGGAGCATAGGCACTGATGATAGTGGCGTGATGTTTTCCTGCAAATGGCAATCACATTGTCATGAGCCTGTCATTCACACATTTTGGTAGGCATACAAGTGTGTTGACTAGATTAGTTTTAATTGCATAACCTACACCAGCTTCTCAGTGCTCCCTTTCACTGCAGCCACTCCAGGAAAATGTGTATCCAGCTCCAACTTAAGTAACTGGCCTTCATTTGCCAGCCTTGTTCCACTCAGGGCTGCTATTTGAATGTGATACTTTCTGAGTTCTCTCACAACAAGAGCTGTTTGTCTTTCAGATTTATTGGATTTTTGTTATCTATAAGTGTGCACACATTCTATGTACGATGGTGAGTAGAATTATCTTTGCAGATATTTTTGTATTTTTTGTATGTGTGTTTCAACCACAGAGTGGGAGCCCCACCTACCATGGTAATCAAGCCACGATTGGGTAAGCAGATGATTTTTGTCACCTTTTCTAACCCCTTCCTCACACTAGGAGATGAGCAATGTAATCCTTAAAAGACTGCTCAGACACCCAGGGGGCTGCCAAATCCCACTACTGCTTCCAGTGAGAAGATGACCCAATAGCACGGGCCACCTGGGTACAGAGTTGTGACTATTGCTCCCAATGTAGCCACACCTGCTGCTTTGTCATTTGCCTGTAGCCACAGGACTTTGAGATAGATAAGGTAAAATGGTATGGCTGATATCTTTTGATTCATGCCTAAATTGGATTTAATTGAAGCAGATTTGCAGGAAGTGATTGGCCCCATTCTCTCCTCTAGGGTCATCACAGTCCAGTGGCAGGACACAGTCAAGATGAGTGGTAATGGCTCAAGATGCAGTGGATGACCTTGGCGACTTCGATGTCTAACCAAACTCTATGCACTCCACAGTCCCTGATTCAGCTCCCTTCATGGCTGTTGAAAAAAAAAAGTTGTTCTCATCCCATCCATCCATTTGACCAGGGGAAGTTTTCATATGCTTGGGGTAGACACCCCCCTAACTCACTAATTGGTTTGAGATGCCTCAGTTACTCTCAGGAGCCCCTGTGTATAAACAACATGAAGACGTGAGAAGAGGCAGAGGTGTGCTTGCTATAAGTTAATTTCTATAGAAGTCACATTTTCTTGTGACTTGAAAATGTCATGATGAAAAAATATAAAGAAAGTATTCATTTTATGTACCCTGAATTTCTATTAAGTTATTTGCATTTTAATGGGACCACAGAATTCCAGAATGTCAATAACGCCTATATTTTTTTTCTTGCAGGAGATAACCTTAAAGGTGGTGTTAAAATAGCTGATTTCCTGAATTCAAATCAGTCAATAAGCATTTATTAAGTGCTTACTATGTGCCAGACACTGTGCATACAGTCATAGTGGGTAAGTAATGGATTTCAATAGGGCAACATGTTGCTGAGTGATCTATAATGTGCCTCTAGCCATTTATGCTTCCTTGTTGATGACAAAGGGACTGGCTGATAGCTGTTTTGTAACTGCCAGTGGCCTTGTAGAAGTAAGCTAGATCTTTTTTTCCTTTCTGCAACTGGATGTGGTGCCTGAGGGCTTCTCATCTGTAGTCTATCAATCACATACAAATGCCATGAGAGTATAAATGGAAGTCTCCTATACACTTCCTATTCAACTCTCCTCAGCAGGGGATTTTGCCACAACGAAACTTGCTATTACTGTTTTTAGCATGCAGTCTGCTCTATAGCTACCTGTGTTCATGTCTAAGTGGGATGAGTAAGTATAATGAAAAAGAAAAATAACACTTGTGGCCCTCCCTTTTGCATTTCATGTACAATATGAAGTACATAGAAGCACATGGAAGAGGCCTCAGGAAAAAAAAATCTGCCAAATAAGTCGTTTTTCTCTCTCTCCTGAACTCTAATCTGGCATTACTATTTGCATATTGGCTGTCTCCATTGGGATATCTCATCAATATCTCAAACTCAACAGACCACAAAAAGATTTGATAATTTTCATGCACAAACCCCACTCCATTTCTCTAAAACATCTTTGCTATATTACAAGCAATAGCACCCACCTGTCAACTAGTTTTTAACTTCAGAGTTAATCTCCACTCTTCATTCTCTCACACCTTCCTAGAACTAAGCATTTTCTAGTCCTGTTGTTTTGACTTACACAACATTTCTCCTACCCATTCCCTCTTTCCTGCTCAAATAGTCACCATCTTATTTCAGCCTTGCATCATCTCTCTTCTGGACTATTACAGTAATAGTATAATTTGTCTATCTGCTTCTAGTTTCTCACCTTTGTAATTTATGTTTTTCATAGATATCAAAATAATACTCCTAAGGCAAACATAGCACAATACATTAGAAAAAAGAAAAGAACTGAATTTGGAGTCAAAAGACTAGGACCAGAACCATCTTGTACCTCATTCTCCACATTTGCAAAATGAAGATATTGCATTAGTTGACCTTCCCCAGGGACCCTTAAAATCCAAATTCTATGAATCTATGGCCTGAGAGAAAAGAAATGTGTCGATATTATATTCAAAACAGTATGGTACATCTCTAATGCCTCTAGTTTAGAAGAAAAAAAAAGCTCTAAAGCCTTCAGCTTTTAGGGGAGGTTATACACAAGAGAGGAAAAATCTACAATAGCAAGTAAGGTTTCTTATAAAAACAGTAATACTACATTAATACCAAAATTACTAAGATTTTAAATATTTAACGCAAAAATAAGGAAGGACAATTATTTTACAATTAAACCACTGATTAATAATTTGAATCATATACACTTTCTTGAGTTATTTGTTGAGCATATACTTGGAAAAAAAATTTTCATTGATAGCCTAGTGGTAGTGTAAATTCTCACTTTCTCAAAAGGTGAATTTGGAAAAGCTTTTGATAATTTGAACAACACACATACAAAATAAGAAACATTAAAACAAGTTACACTGTCAGTAGTGCCCCAGGAGTAGATCTTAATAATCCTCAGTTGTATGCAAAATCCTATACATCTTTGGAATAACATCAGGCATGTTCTGAGTTATAAGCTTTGCACACTAGTCTATTAAATTTCATGGAATGATTCTCACAGGAATTATGTGGTATACTTTAAGAAACAAAACATTTTATTTTACTAAAAAAATGTGAAACACACTCCTGGCATACAAATCAAACCTCAAGATGGGACTTGAATTTGAACTGTGAATTTGAATTTCATAGAAATATATGTATATGTCTATATGTATGTATGTATATATACACACATATGTATGAACACATATGTGTCTCTGTGTATTTATTTCCCCATGTGATATGGATTTAATTTAAAATCTCACAATGAGATGATATTTTCAAGGCATTTAATACTCCATTCTAGATTATTAAATTACTAATAAAGACTAGTAATAGTAAAGAAACAAATAATTTGGTTTGGTTGATTACCAAAGTAATAAATAGTTGAATGAGTTGCTGTCTTTTATTACTCCACCAACCACTGTACTTATTCCTATTCATGTACTACTGAAAAAAGCTGGAGATAAGCATGAAACTATATGGATTTCAGACCACTACAACTTTACATTACACAATCTTAACTGTACCTTCACTTTAATAAGGAGTTCATTTTAGAACCTCCTTCTCACTATTTCACTTACCACAGAGACTTTTCCAGGCTTTCTCATCCCTATTCACACATTCCATAGCTCCTCTTGGTCCAGCCATCTCAACTGAGAACCTTACTTCATATTTCACTGAAAAAAAAAAGTCTATTCAATTAGACCTCAATATTCTCCCTTTCTTCTCATTTCATGTCATTTATATCCCCTCTTCCAATATTGCCTCCTATACCTCTGTCTCCAGTGATGAAGTGGTATTTCTCCTTACCAAGGCAAATTTGTGTACGTAAACTAGTGACCCCATTACTTCCTATCTTCTCCAGCAGATCTACCCCACTATCATTCCCACTTTCTCACTATTCTTCAATCTCTCCCTGTCTACTGTCTACTTTCCCGTTGCCTACAAACATACCACAGTCTCCTAATACTCAAAAAGTCCTCACTTATCTCATGCATCATCTCTCTGTTCTTTCATAGCTAAACTCCTTGAGAAAGCTGCCTCCAATTAATGGCTCCACTTCCTTTCTTTTCACTCTCTTCCCAACTTGTTGCAGTCTGTCTTCTGAACTTATTAAATTGAAAGTGTCTTCTCCAAGGTACCAGTGATCTTTTAATTGTCAAATCTAATGGCATTTTATCAATCTTCATCCTTTTAACCTCTCTGCTGCCTTTGTCACTACTGAACTTTCTCTTTTCCTTAACATTCTCTTCTCTCTAGTTTTGTATGACACTATTCTCTAATGGTTCTTCTCCAACCTGTCTATCTCAGACATCTTCTCAGTCTTCTTTGTCAGATCTTATTCCATCCTGTCCCAACAAATAGTAGGTGCCTTCCTCCAAGTCACTGACTTGTGCCCTCTTTTTTGCTCCCTCTATACTATTTTGCTCATTGATATCATTAGCTCCCACTGATTCAATTATCATCACTATGGGGATGATTTTAAATCTATTTATCCATCCCAAAATCCCATCCTTATCTCCAGACTGACTTCTCCAATTGCCTATTGGACATCTCAAACTGGTTGTTCCATAAACATCTTAACCTTTGTATGTCTAAAACTGAATTCAGTATCTTTCTCCTAAAATCCTCTCTTCTTAACCTCCCTTGATTTTCAAAGTCACCACCGTTCTCCTAGTAGGCCAGGCTCACAATATTTGTGTCATACCCCACCCTTTACTCTCCCTTAACCCCAATTTTTAATATAATGTCAATTCCTATCTATTCTAACTTCACAGCATCTCTCCTATACACAGCCTTCTCACTTATGAAACTGCTACCACCCTGGTACAAGTTCTCATCACCTTATGCCAAGACTATTTATATAGCCTTCTGATTTGTCTCCCCACATCACATCTCTTCTCACTCTAGTCCATCCTCCACTCAGTTGGCATATTCATCTTCCTAAAGCACAAGTCTAACAATTTAATTTCCTTATTCAATTAGCTACAGTGGTTTTCTATTGTTTCCAAGATCAAATCTATATTTTTTTAAATTATTTTATACCCTGTCCACTTCCTACATTTCTTATATTATTACACATTTATCCCTTTATCATCTTCAGTAATCTAGTTATCCCAACAGCCTTACTGTTCTGCCAACATGACACCTCACCCCATGAATTTTCACTGGCTTTCCTCATGTCTAGAATTATCTCCCTTCTTGTCTCCATCTCCTAGAACCTCTGGCTTCCTTCAAGTTTCAGCAAAAATCTCATCTTTTGCAAAAAGTCTTGCCTCTGCTCCCTCAATGCTACTGCCTTTCCTCTTTGATTTTCTCCATTTTATCCAGTGTGCATATAGATTTGTACATAGTTGTTTGTATGTGCCAGACATTATATTTTAATATCTTTGAGGGCAGGTTCTGTTTTTGCTTTTCTTTGTCTCATCAGTGCTTAGCACAGTGCCTGCCTGTCACATAGTAGGCACTTAATGAGTGCTTATTTGACAGGTAGAATCACATTAAGGGTAAATCTTTGCAAATGGGTACAGAGATAGTAGGGCTAACTTTATTCACATATGGAAGCCAAAGAGCACTATACTTAAGCTGTCAAATAAAGGCTCAACACCCGAAGATTGATTAGTATTTTGTTGCTTGGTTAGCTCAGGCTGCATCTAGGCAAAATTGAAAAGCAACTAGTCAATGAAATCAAACAGGTCAATGTAACTGGAGATTACACTGAAATACTGGTTATATGAATGTATTTCTCAAATTAATAAGTTCTCATCAGTCATTTTTTATAAGCAAAGCTTCAGGTAACTACCAAGCTACTGTAAGATTGGTGCTTTAGTTAATGTGATCTAAGTGTGTCTATGTCTCTTTAAAACATTTTGTGACTGAATTGTTTCATTCTGTCCATCTGTTCCTGACCACATTTTGGGGTTTTCTTGGCAAAGATACTAAAGTGATTCACCATTTCCTTCTCCAGATAATTTTACAGATGGAAAAACTGAGGCAAACAAGGTTAAGTGACTTGCCCAGGGTCACAGAGCTAGTAATTATCTAAGGCCACATTTGAACTGAGAACCTCCTGATTCCAGGGCCAGCACTCTATCCACTACAACACCTAGCTGCCCCTTTAAAGCATATCCCATCATATAATCTAAGATCTCACTTAGAACAATGTTTACAGTTTTGTCTCTTTTTTCTTTTTTTTAATTAATGTATTTATTTTTACTTTTCAACATTCACTTCCATAAGATTTTGAGTTTTAAATTTTCTGCCCTTCCCACTCTTCTCTCCCCCACCCACCAAGATGGCATGCAATCTGATATAGGCTCTACTTATACATTCATATTAACCATATTTTCCCCTTAGTCATGATGTAAAGAACAATTAGAACTAATGGGAGGAACCATGAGAATGAAGCAATAAAACAAAACAACAAAGGAAAATGAGAGCAAACAGTATGTTTCCATCTGTATTCAGACTCCATAGTTCTTTCTCTGGATGTGGATAGCAATTTCCATCATAAATCTTTTGGAGTCATCTTAGCTCTTGCATTGCTGGGAATAGCCAAGTATATCAAAGTCAGTAATTGCCCAATGAGTCTGTTACTGTGTAGAATGTTCTCCTGGTTCTACTCACTTCTCTCTGCATCAGTTCATGTAAGTCTTTCCAGGTTTTTTTTTTTCTGAAGTCTGCCTGCTCATCATTTCTTATAGCACAATAGTATTACATTACATTCATATACCACAACTTCTTCAGCCATTCCCCAATTGATGGACATCCCTCAATTTCCAGTTCTTGGCCACCACAAAAAGAACTGCTATAAATATTTTTGTACATGTGAGTCCTTTTCCTGTTTTTATGATCTCTTTGGGATACAGATCTAGAAGTAGTATTGCTGGATCAAAGATTATGCACAATTTTATAGCCCTTTGTGCTATACATGAAATGATCCTACCATTTTGTAGAGCCATTTGGAACTAAGTTGAAATGACTCTTCAAAATGGTCGGGCCTCCACCTGGCAAAGGTAGGAGGGGGAAGGGGCAGCAGCCAGCGGGGCCCCACTGGCAATAGCCCTGGCCCCTGGGTAACCTGTAGACCACCTAGAAAGCTTGGAAATATCATCTAGGTTCAGCACATCCTGCCTCCCCCTACTCCCATCTAGCAGCTGTGGGTGAAAATGAGATGGGTTGAGGCAATACAAGATTTGTGTCTTCTAGACTACAGGCCATTCACCTACAGTTGGTAGCAAACGGTGGGTATCAGCACATGTCCATCATTCCATGGATGCACCTGATGCTCGTATGCTCTGGTTCCAGCCAATCTCCTCCATGGCACCTCCTCGAGGCAGGGACAGCTGTACAGCCCTTGCCAGTAGGAAGCAGTTTCAGAAGCCAAGACCTTCACCCCTTACCCCAAAAGATTTTGGGTCCCATTTGTTTAAGGGGGGAATGATGGGATGATGGGACCTGGACTCCTAAAAAGAAAAGAACATGTCTTTGCCCTGAACTTTCCCACACTGGCATTTCACCTGAGGAATCTGGCCCATCACAGTCCACCTAGATTCTCAATAATCCTTTTAACTGCCCCTTCACTGGGGCTCTCTGACCACTTAACATTGTCTGCACCTGGCCAACCCCAAGCCATTTTCTATTCCTTAATTTTATTTAGAAGCTTTCTCTGTTGACCCTGGGCCACCTCAGGCTATTTACCACTCCTTAATCTGATCCAGATCTCACTGTCTTTTCCTGTATATAAGTACCAAACTTACCCCCAACTAAATTGCTCAGTTTCACTTAAAATCTAGCCAGCTTCTATTGGTGATACAATAGCAGATTTACAAATATACTTCACTACTCTGACAAAAAAAAAAGAAAATGGTTGGATCATTTCACAACTCCACCAATAATGCACTAGTTTTCCTATTTCCCCACATCTTCTCCAATATTTATCGTTGTCTTGTTTTGTCATGTTAGCCAATCTGATAGGTGTGATGTGGTACCTCAGATTCATTTTGATTTGCATTTCTCAAATCAATAGTAATTTAGAATATTTTTTCATGTGACTATAAATAGCTTTAATTTCTTCCTCTGAAAACTACCTGTTCATATTCTTTGACCATTTATCAATTGAGAAATGACTTGCACTCTTATAAATTTGACTCAGTTCTCTATATATTTTAGAAATGAGGCCTTTGTCAGAGACACTGGTTGTAAAACATCTTTCACAGTTTTCTGCTTCCCTCCTAATCTTGGATACATTTGGTTTTGTTTGTGCAAAAACACAGCTAGTAATTATCTGAGGGCAGATTTGAACTCAGATCCTCCTGACTCCAGTGCCAGCACTTTATTCACTATACCACCAAGCTGCCCCTTTAAAGCATATCCTACCATATTATCTAAGATTTGTCTCTTTTGCCATGCTTTAAGAACACAAAGAGTTCCAAAATGGGAATTAGGCCACCTTGTTTAAATTTAGAATTTGATTTCACTACTGGTGAGACCACTTGAAGACTCTGAATCTCAGTTTCCTCATCTGCAAAGATGGGATAATGATACTTTCACCATTTATTTCACAGGATTGTTGTAGTGTTTAAATTTGCAGAGTTTAAATTATTTTCATCCTCCAAAAGTTTTCCTGGAGGATTTTTATGCTCCCTCATTTATTCCTCCCCACCCCAAGGGTCAAGGGTCTGTCCTGAGCTTTCTCTTTTTTTCTATTTCTTCATTTTTTTAACATTCTTTTTTTTAACTGTTTCTTGTGGTAATCTCATCAGCCCCCATGGGTTCAATTATTGTCTAAATGCAGATGATTTTCAAGTCTATTCATTCAGCCTTGGTCTTTCTCTTGAATTATAATCAGACATCACCAACTGGTGATGTTAGACATTTCAAACTGATTAGTGTTTTTTCATTTTTGTTTTTGTGTGTGTGTTTTCCCTCCCTCAATATCCCTAGTGATTAGCATAGTGTCTGGCACATATTAGGCACCTGGCAAGTTCTTGTTGATTGATTTATTGATTAATTAAGATCAGTCCTGACCCTTGTTGCCTAGAAAAAACAAAATGAAATAAAATAAAATACAGGCCACACTCTAAGCTAACTAGTTATGGAGAATGTTCATAGCTCTGGCGTTTACTCTTTGTCTTTCACCTTTTACATCATGGAGGGTATAGCAAGGTAGATGGCGAATAGTAAATGAATTACTCTCTTATTCCCATTCATTAGGAATGGCATCTTGTAGTAGAAGTATATGTCAGAATTCAAGTGTTTAGTCAAGTTAAGTTGGTGAAAAGACTAAAAATTCTAATACCTGGAGCTAGGAGCATTATTTGGCAGATAGTAGGTTCCAGAGTTGAGATTCCTACAGGAACTAGGTTCTTTCTGAAAGATCTCCATTTTATTCAAGAAATATATTGTTATTCTTTACACTATTTCAATAAACACAATTGCTAGAGTTAATCATTTTCTGTCTTACTAAAGGTAAACATAACTGTAGGAAGGGATTATGTACTCTTTTTTAAGTGGAACCAACAGGTTTCCTTGAAACAGATGAAATTTTGTGAAAAGCTTTTTCTGCATCTATTGAGATGATCATGGGATTTCTGTTAGTTTGGGTGTTGATATGATTAATTATGCTGATAGTTTTCCTAATACTGAATCAGCCCTGCATTCCTGGTATAAATTCTACCTGGTCATAGTGTATTATTCTTGTGATAAGTTGCTGTAATCTATTTGTTAATATTTTGTTTAAAATTTTTGCATCTATATTCATTAGAGAAATTGCTCTATAATTTTCTTTTTTGTTTTGACTGTTCCTGGTTTAGGTAGCAGCACCATATTTGTATCATAAAAAGAATTTGGTAAGACTCCTTCTTCACCTATTTTCCCAAATAGTCTATATAGCATTGGAATTAATTGTTCTTTAAATGTTTGATAGAATTCACATGTAAATCCATCTGACCCTGGAGATTTTTTTCCTAGGGAGTTCACCAATGGCTTGTTCAATTTCTTTTTCTGAGATGGAGTTATTTAAGTATTTTACTTCCTCTTCTGGTAATCTAGGCAATTTATATTTTTGTAAATATGTATCCATTTCACTAAGATTGTCAAATTTGTTTGCATGTATTTGGGCAAAATAGTTCCTAATTATTGTTTTTTAATTTCCTCTTCCTTGGTGGTATCTTCACCCTTTTCATTCTTGATATTAGTAATTTGGTTTTTTTATTTCTTTTTTTTAAATTAAATTAACCAAAGGTTTATCTATTTTATTGGGATTTTTTTTCATAAAAACAGCTCTTAGTTTTATTTATTAGTTCAATAGTTTTCTTAATTTCAATTTTCTTAATTTTTCCTTTGGTTTTCAATATTTCTAATTTGGTGTTCAATTAAGGATTTTTAATGTGTTCTTTTTCTAGTTTTTTTTAGTTGTATGCCCAATTCATTGATCTCCTCTTTTTCTATTTTATTTGTGTAAGCATTTAGAGATATAAAACTTACCCTAAGAGCTGCTTTAGCAAGCTGTTGACTTGTTTTTCATGATTTTCTTGCAAAACTCTCAGTTTTTCCTCTACTTCTCTTAATTGCTTCTCAAAATCCCTTTTGAGCTCTTCCAAGGCCTGAGACTGATTCATATTCTTCTTGGAGGTTTTGGACGTAGGAGCTTTGGCTTCTTTGTCTTCTTCTTGTTGTATGTTTTGATGTCTTTGTCACCAAAGCAAGATAATATAGTCTGACTCTTTTTGCGATGCTTACTCATGAGCCCAGCCAATCACTTGAGTTTTAAACTCTTTGTTAAGGTAAAAGTCTGCTTCCAATGTGGAGAATGTACTGTTCCAAGCTTCAGGGATTTGTCCAGTTGTTTTCAGAGATACTTCTAGGGACCTGAAAATTTTCAGTTCTTCCAAGGTGCTATGATAAGGGGCGACGTGTTTTTTCTCCACCACCACAACAAGCTTCACCACACCAGCATTCCCCCTTGCCCCAGGACTGCCCTCAGAACTGTGACCCAGATCCAAGCACCAGTAAAGCAAGAGATTCCTGCCTCAGCACTGTCAAAGAGAACCCTGTAATCCCACTTTGATCAGCCACTTGATTCCCCATCAGTCTGTGGGCCTGAAGCTCAGGAAACAGCCACAGCCCCAGGGGTGGCTGAGACCTAGCTCCTTCTCTCACCACAGTCACAGACTTTTCCCACTGACCTTCTAAGTTGTCTTCGGCATTCGTGGGTTGAGAAGTCTGGAAACTGCCACAGTTGCCCATGATTCAGTCCTCTGAGGCCTGCTGCAGAGTTGCTGCGGCCTGCACTCCCACATTGAACTGCACTCCTCTCCCTGCCCAGTGTGATATACCTTTCCAATCAACCATCCAGGCTGTCTTTGGCTGGAAATTTGTTTCACTCTGTCTTTTTGTGTGTTCTGCTGCTTTAGAATTTGTTTAGAGCCATTTTTTATAGGTATTTGGAGGGGTTTGGAGGAAGGGCTCAAACAAGTCACTGCTTTCCCTCCATCATCTTTATTCTGCACCCCCCCCCAACAATTTGTTTTCTTCTATTGGATTTTGCACTTCCTTCCCCAATTGGTCAATTGTATTTTTAAGGGATTTGTTTTCTTCAGAGTACTTTTTCCAGTTGGTCAATTATGTTTTTTAAGGACTTGTTTTCTCTTCTGTTGAGTTTTGTTTCCTCTTTCTGGTGGTTCCTCCTATTAGTTCTAATTTTTACTTACAACATCATTAATGTGAAAATATGTATAATAGAAATGTATATGTATAGCCTATATCAGATTGTGTGCCATCTTGGGAAAGGTGGTGGGGAGGAAGGGGAAGAAAAATTTTAAACTTAAAAGCATATGGAAGTGATTGTTGATAAATCAAAAGAAATTAATAAAAAAAAAAAAGAAACAGAGGAAGTTATCTCCCAGAGGACCTAAGCTCTGAGTAAGAATTAGGTGAAAGGGGTATTGTAGAGAAAGTCCTACATAAAAATACAGAAATTATAGATAATTTAGATCAGGAATGAATCAACAGATCAATATACATTAATATCTGCCTTCAGATATGTAATTAGGGGTATGCTAGTAAAGGTTTAACAATTCACTCTCTAAAGGAAAAAATGTATGCATGATATAATTTTGATTTTAATCTGCATTATTAAAATTTTCTCCAACATTTTCTTTAGTCAAGACAATCAACAAACCAATTAATCAAACTCTAGTTTGCTATTTTTACCAATTTGTGAGGTGTAAATGCTGACATTAAAAATTTAACAATCACTTCTTGGAAGCCAAGTTGAGCTAGCTTTAGCATGTAGTTCAATGAAAGGGTCTATGTATACTGCTTCCGACATTGGAAACCTTCCCATTTCCCATTAAGATTTTTCCCCCTGTGTACTAATACATATCTTGATTTAATTTTAATCATGAAGATTTCACTGTATTATACAATAACTTACTGGTATAGCTATCACTTAGCACAAAACTAGTAGAAGATTTAAAATTTTAGACTCCTTTCATATTATTGGTACCAATAGCCTACGATATCTTGAAAGATCTGACTTTGAATACTAAATTTGACAGTAATGAGATATGTAAAAGTGGGCAACTCACTTCACCTCTTTATGCATTATTTCCCTCAACTATAAAATGAGGGAAATGGATTTGATGATCTCTAAAGTACCGTAGAGCTCTATCTCTATGAACCCATCATACTATGAATCCTTAAAAGTTCTTTAGTTGACTTCCTCTAACTGTCCTAGCAATGATAAAGTCCTTAAGTGTTACATGAATCATCTTCTCATAAAGGTATATAAAGAGTTTTTCATTCTCTTATGAGTTCTTACTCATATTTAACTTTTTTTAAATGTTTCTCATAAATCTTGTATTTGAATGTCTTCTACTCAGTTCTGGTTTTATCAAAAGGAATGCTTGAAAGTCCTCTATTTCATCAAATTTCTATTTTCCCCCATATGATTATTCTCAGTTTTGCTCAGTATGTTATTCTTGGTTGTAATCCCAGCTCCTTTTCCTTCTAGAATATAAATTTCCAAACTCTTTATTACTTTATACTGGTAACTGCTAAACTGTGTATGATACTTTCATAGCTGGATTCTTTTTGAATTATTTCTTTTGGTCTTCCTGTAGTATTTTCTTTTTGACCTCGGAAATCTGTATTTTAGCTATAAATTCCTGGGAGTTTTCACTTTGGTATTTCTTTCAAGAGGTGATTGGCGGATTCTTTCACTTTCTACTATGTCTTCAAGTTCTAAGATAGCTGGGCATTTTCCCTTTTAATTTCTTGATTTCTTGAGGCTTTTTTTTTTGTCTCCAACTTTTAGATAGTCCAATGATTCTTAAAATATTTCTCTTTCATCTGTTCCAGGTCAGTTGTTTTTCCTATGGAATATTTAATATTTTCTTCTATTTCTCAGGGTTTTTTAATTTTTTTTGGTGAAGCAATTGGGATAAATGACTTGCCTAAGGTCACACTGCTAATATGTGTCAAGTGTCTGAGGCTGGATTTAAACTCAGGTCCTCCTGACTCCAAGGCCAGAGCTTTAGCCACTGCACCATCTAGCTGCCCCTATTTTTCATTTTTTTATGTTTTGTTTTGATATCTCATGAAGTCATTAGCTTCCACTTCATCAATTCTAATTTTAAATATTTTCTTCAGAATTTTTTTTTGTGATTCTTTTACCAAAGTGTTAATTCTCTTTTCATAATTTTCTTCCTCATTTTCATTTCTTTTCACATTTTTCTCTACCATTCTTATTTGGTTTTTTAAATCTTTTTTGCTCACTTTTTAAGATCTTTCTTTAGCTCTTCTAGGGATTCATGTTGTGATTGTGTCTGATCTGCATTTTTTCTAATTCAAGGCTTTGTTTTCAAGTCATTGCTTCTTCTGATTTTGAGTCATGAGCTTCTCTGTCACCATAATATTTTTTATGGTCAGGTTTTTTCTTTGTTATTCACCTATTTTTTTTCCAGCTTCATTCTTTACTTTGGCCTTTTATGTTAGAATTGGGATCTACTCACTTCTGAGGAAGATATGTAGCCTGAGCTTCTGTCTTCTACATCCTTCTACTATTTTCACAGCTCAGTATAGGGGCCTGTAAATTTTCAGTGCTTCTAATGTGGTATGATCTGAGGAGAGGTCTCTGCTGCCCTATTGGTTGGCATTCTGGTTCTTACAAAGGTGTTTGCTCCTTTAACTGTAACACAGAACTTGATAATGAGCAACATATTTGTTAGATACCACCATTCCTGTTCCTGGGATTGGTACATGGTCCTCTGGGGTCATTTTTCTGCTTAGTTGTTCAATCCTCTTAGTGTCTCTGAGTGTTGAGTTACTCCCCTCCACTTCTGCTGACACAACCTAGTGTCACTTTTGCTGATTAAGTCTAAAATAGCCCCCACCCTAGTGTCTGCATACCTCTCTGTTGATTTTCCTAAATTTCTCTGGGCTGGAAAAATAACTCACTTTGACTTTTTTTTTTTTTTGCTTTCCCACTCAGAATTCAGTTTGGTAATTTAGCAAAGTTGTTAAGCTCCCACTCCATCATTTTGACTTTTAGTAGGCTTCTTTGGACACTCTATGGAAGGAGATAAGAATTAGAAGAGAACTCCTAATCTGTGGCTATGCTGGATAATTGGAATAACTCAATGAAATCACTACCTAATAGCACTCTTGTCTTCAACTAGGTTTACAGGCTTTCTTCATGATTTATTAAGATGTCAAAGTAATCAGACAGAAATGAGCAATTCTAACAACTGGTCACTGCTTCTGTCTATTCACTGCTAAACAAATAGTTTGATTTTTTTTTCTCCTATGGAAAAAGGATTGGTTAATTGAGAATTATGTAACTATAACTTTAATGTACAATTTCAAAATTATCTCACAGAGACTAATGTTTGTGAGCTAATTTCCCTTTAGTAGGTCCTCATTTAATAAGAATATTTTAGAACCTAGCTGAAATAAAACAAAGTCAACCATATATGTTTGACACAAATATAAGACATAGAAACACTTCAGTTGTTAATTTTAGCTAAGACACTTTTGGATGTGTGAACATTAAGGCCAGAATTGTTGTATTGCTGATGGAGTAACTATATACATCAGCAATGACACATTAGATAATTATACATCAGTAACACTCACATATGCCTAGCTTGAAGTTATACAATATATACAGGGAATAGACTACCAATAAACTAAACCCATGGTAATGGTACATCAAACAGATTACTTACGTAATCTGATATTTTCATGTCCATTTTCAAATGATTGTAAACTCAGTGTAGCCTCTGGGGCTAAAATGCCACAGTGTATATATCAGTTCTCTGCCACTTATGCTAATTTTGGCCTCATAATGAACACCAAGAAAACTGAGATTTTCCACCAGGCAGCAGTGCACCATCCATACATGGAACCATTGGTTATAGCCAAAGGAGAAATTTTTAATGCTTTGGATAAATTCACTTACTTTGGCAATATATTTCCAGTGATGCCACATAGATGATGAGGCTGAAGCACGCACTGACAAAGATAGTGCAGTGTTTGGGAGGCTCCCAACAAGTGTGGGAGAGAAGAGTTATTAGGTTGCCTGCCAAATTGAAGGTCTACAGAACCATTGTGCTAACTTCCTTGTTTTATGTCTGTGAAACCTAAACAGTCTATGACTGCCATGTCAGAAAATTGAGCCACTTCCATTTAAATTCCTTAGGAAGATTCTGAAGATAACTTGGGAAGATAAGGAACTAGACACTGAGGTCTTCTCTTGAGTTGAACTGCCAGACATTCAAACTTTACTATAGAGAATACAATTACAATGAGCTGACCATGTTACTAAAATGACAAATGTATGTTTACCTAAGAGTATTTTATGGAGAAAAGGCAGCTAGATGGCTCAGTGTATAGAGTGCCAGATCTGAAGTGAGGAGAACCTAAGTTCAAATCCAACCTCAGACACTAACTAGCTTTGTGACCCTAAGCAATTAATTTAATGCTGTTTGCCTCAGTTCTTCATCTTTAAAAATGGACTTTAAAATGGAGAAGGAAATGCAAACTACTCAAGTAGCTTTGCCATGAAAACTACAAATGGGGTCACAGTCAGATGTGACTAATTGACAAAATGACACTTTACAGAGAGGCAATTGTTTTACATAGAGAAATGGTACAAGGATACTCTAAAGGTCTCTTTGAAGATATGTAGTATCAATTGTGAGACATGAGAGACACTGGCACAAAACTGTCCAGTATGCCATGGCCACATCAAA
Source organism: Vombatus ursinus (assembly GCF_900497805.2). Lineage (NCBI taxonomy): Eukaryota > Metazoa > Chordata > Mammalia > Diprotodontia > Vombatidae > Vombatus > Vombatus ursinus. The sequence continues at coordinate 15,749,322 of NW_020949351.1, forward strand.
GAAGACACCATGCTCTATAAGCAAAGCAGAATTGCAGTAGCACAAAGAAAACATAAGACTCACAAATTTAGAGACATTGCCATCCCAAATGTTCAAACAGACTATTTGTGCCCAGCCTCTGTAGAGCTTTTTAAACTCCTATTGGACTAATCAGCCACAATTAAACACACTGAACCTTGACCCCAGCATCATGATGTTATTGGTCCTCTTCAAATATGAAGAACAAAACAAAACAAAACAAAACAAAGTATTGTTAGTTAAATTAAAAGGTACCATTGATGGATATCATCATCAATCATTCAAAATATTTATTTTGATGCTTCAAAGAAACTATGCTCTATTAATAAGGACATTCTATTTAGTGATATAGTTCTAAAGTCATCTATTCCTTATCCAGGGTGATGTTTTTTTTTTTCCCACGGCCTCTAATAAATTCTACTCAGGGGCCTGCCTAATTATCTAGAGACTTTTCTTTAGCTTTCATTACATTTCAGGAATTGCAATGGAGCATTTAGGCTGCCTTTGACTATCAAAAGATAGTCAACTTTTGCTCCCTAACTGTCCCACTTTCATTTTGGTCGTTTATTTCTTGTGACATCTTTCCTGCATTTCTCCTGTATAATTCTTGGTGATGTCTAACAACCTACCCACATTCATATTCATTTTCATCTACATTGCACTTTAAGCAATTATCAGTGTTAATTCAGCAGAGATTGTCATATTCCCTGACTCAAAGCCCTGCAGCATCTGTTTAAGAATATTTGTATTAAAAAGACAGGACTTTGTTTTAGGGGAAATAATTAGGTCATTAAATGTGTTGTGCTATATTCCAAAGGCAAACCATCCTTCTTTCCTTTTTATATAAATTTCTGGACCCAGCTTATTGTCCATATGATGTGTCTATCTTCCATCTCTCTATCTATATCTCTATATAGATAGAGATATAGATGGATAGATAGATAGATAGATAGATAGACAGATAGATAGATAGATAGATAGATAGATAGATAGATAGATAGATAGATAGATAGATAGATAGATGCATATGCTGATGGATCAACTCAATGATTTTTCAAACCAACCATTTAATATAGTTGGAAACATTTAGAATACATTTCATGCCTTTTGCTTCCCCATCTTTTAGAATTAGGTTAAATTACTTTGCGAGATTAACCAGGCATGACCATATAGGAGGTTGTGCATTACTCTGGGGCTTAATAAAAGAAGCATAATATTATACACAAAAAGGAATATATGGAGGACCTAAACATCTAAAGAAAATTCCTTTATGATCAAAATGCTCTTTTGGACATTGTCTAATAGAGCTTCAAAAAACTTTGTGAAGTATGTTTTTTCCTTTTTTATAATTTTCTTAAAATAAATAATCAGAGGGTTTCTGAATTTAAGAATATTTAGGAAACATTGGGATGTCAACTTCTACATGGCCTAATGTTATGTGCTTCACGCAGGATGAAATTTAATACATTTGTACCAGATACTTGACCACTTTTTCAAGAGGTGAGAAAATGAAACAGTACGTATAATGTAAAAACATCAGGGGTTTTTTTTTAATAGTTCATGTTTCTGAAGCAAGAAACATAGCAATTTTCAAAACCACTGAGAACTATTTTATTTTATTTTATTTTTATTTACATGTATAGATTTCTTTTCCTTTTGGGGGGGGAGAATTAAGTCTGTCTGATACAGGAAAGAGATTTTGGTACAAAACTTTCTTGATGTATGTGTGAGTTTAAATTGCTTCTCAGAGTTCTTATTTTGAACTTCCTTTCATTTTAAATTATTATTAACTCTCTTGATGTTTGAGAAGTGACTTTAGGGAATTTTAATATATTTGTGTTTAAATATATTGGTCAATATTATTAAATTAAAGCTTTACATGTTAGATTCTCTTTCCCCCAACAGATGAATGCAAAAATGTATGTTTAGTGAAGGAAAAAATTAGGTAGCTTGAATAGCTAACAATTGAAAAGATGCTTCATTATGACATATATAATAATTTGAATCAATATAATTATATATGGAAGAAAAGTGTGAATATTTTATACCAACATACTTCTTATATTATAATTGATTTTCACATATTCTGTTCCTTAAATGTTTTGAATTTGATATTAAATATTTTAAGAGGAGCTTGAACAACAAAACAATAAAACCAATCAATCAAAAATGAATGTGTCATATTACTGGATACTATAATATATAATAGTTATGCTTGTTAGTAGGTAGATTGGCTTTTGGGGGGTAATTGTACAAAAACACAGATGATCAAAAAAAGTGTTTCAGTTACAAAATATGTGAGCCAAACCATCCTGCATGCACCCAATTAAGTGAAAACATTTCCTCCTCAAATGTCCAAGACTCAGCCAATTTAGTAGTGTAATAAAAAAAAGATTCCCTCTCCCCCTCTCTTGCATTGCTGTCCACTGAAACCAGAAGACATTAATAAGATACTAATACTAAGGGCTCCTAAATGGCACATCTAGTTAAAACTTTAACAAAGAAAGTTCAACTTTGGAAAAGGCTGTTTAGAATTATAATGAAGTAGTATGCAATCTTATTGTTTGAAACTCACTTTACGGTTTGAGACCTCATCCCAAAAGGATATAATGGATGATTGTTCAGTAAAAGACCTGTAATGTGAATTCAGCATTCACACAGGTGTCTTAGCTTAGAACATGAAAATATGTGGTTTTTAATGTACCCTTGTTGGGAAATGGTTAGGCTCAAAGAGCAAATACCAGAATTATATTAAAGGATTATTGTGGTTTTCTTGAAGCATTCAAAGGAGAAAAGAGTTTATATACTGATCTCCACAATTCTCAGAATAACATATTCCTGTCCTTGAAGGATAAAGCTAAGGACACTTCACTGAGTTAAATGTGCTAGGGGGAAATTTTTTAAATAGTCCAGAAGGGAATTTAAAATAATCCCAGCACCCAAGAGTGTTAAAATTAAAGGTAACGTTCCAAACAGCCTACAAAGAATATATTTCCCAGTTTAAAAAAGTCAACTATAGTACACACACAGAAATTGACTACAGTACACACACACATGTACATGTACATACACACATATATTTATGAGGAATACACACAATATAAACCAATAAAATAAAAATTTGTTAAGTTTTTACTATATGGAAGGGACTAAACAAGATAATACAGAAATTTTTTTAAAAAGTATCAAATATGATCTCTACTACAGGAGTTAAAATTCAGTTGTAGAAATTGCATAAATGAATGACAAGTTAAAATGGCAATGCAAAATTTAAGTAATTATAAGTTCAAAGGCAGTATATGCCATGAGGAATCACATGATTGGAATAGAGAAAAACTAGTAATATGAATTAGAGAAGTTAGAGATTAGTGGTGACTAGAGTGGTTTGATAAGGCACATTGGAGGAGTAGAGAGTTCAGTAAGTTTCAAGGAAGGTTAGAATTTGGCTAGGTGGGGAGAACATTAGTTGGAAAAATAGAATCAAGAGAGGATGTGGGAAGGAAAAATTCAATAGTTATAATAGTAAGGTGTTCATACATTAATAAGTAGGGAGTTGGCACTAGAAAAAAGGCAAGGTTTATATGGAAGCATATAATATATAATAAAATAATTCCCAAAGGTACACAGGGACTATATAATGGAAGAACTTGGAAGGCAGAATATTGGTAATATGGAAGAATGAAAGGTAATCTAGAAGTAGTTATTTCCCCACACACATTTGAAAGGTACCAAAATGACAAAATTCAATGATTTTGAGAGCAGAATAAAACCCTCATTTGCCTCTTTTATGTGAGATAATTTACCCCATTCTTCCTCTCTCTTTCTCTTTCTCCCAGTTGTTTCCTCTTTTATCCCTCAATTTTATTTTTTAGATAGCATACCTCCATATTGAACTCACACCTGTTCCCTCTATCTATACATTCCCCTTCTAACTACTCTAATAAAGAGAAAGTTCTTACAGTTATAAATATCTACCCATGTAGAAATGTAAACAGTTGAACCTTGTTAAGTCCCCTATGATTTCCCTTTCCTGTTTACCTTTCTATGCTTCTCTTGAGTCTTGTATTTGAATGTCAAATTTTATATTTGGCTCTGGTCATTTCATCAAGAATGTTTGAAAGTCCTCTGTCTCATTGAATATCCATTTTCCCCTGAAGGATTATGCTCAATTTTGCTAGGTAGATTATTCTTGGTTGCAATCCTAGCTCCTTTGCCCTCCAGAATATCATGTTCCAAGCCTTCTGATCCTTTAATGTAGAAGCTGGTAATCTTGTCTTATCCTGATTGGCTCCATAATATTGAATTGTTTCTTTTTGGCTGCTTGTAATATTTTCTGCTTGACCTGGGAACTCTGGAATTTGGTTATGATAATCCTGGCAGTTTTCATTTTAGAATCTCTTTCAGGAGATTTTCACTGAATTTTTTTAATATCTATTTTACCCTCTGGTTCTAGAATATCAGGGCAGTTTTCCTTGATAATTTCTTGAATGATATTGTCTAAGCTTTTTGTTTTTTATCACAGCTTTCAGGTAGTCCAATAATTTTTAAATTATCTCCCCTGGATCTATTTTCTAGGTCATTTGTGTTATCAATGAGATATTTCACATTGTCTTCTATTTTTTTCATTCTTTTGGTTTTGTTTTATTGTTTCCTGATTTCTCATAAAGTCATTACCTTACATCTGCTCTATTCTACTTCATAAGGAATATTTTTTTTTTCAGTGAGATTTTAGCCCTCTTTTTCCATTTGGCCAATTCTACTTTTTAAGGCATTCTTCTCCTCATTGGCTTTTTGGATCTCTTTTCCTATTTGGTCTAGTCTGTTTTTTAAGGTAAGAATTTCATCAGTATTTTTGGTGTCTCCTTTACCAGGCTGTTGACTCTTTTCTCATGATTTTCTTGCATTACTCTCATTTCTCTTCCCAATTTTTCCTCTACCTCTCTTACTTGATTTTCAAAATCCTTTCTGAACTCTTCCATGGTCTGAGATCTATTCATACTTTTCTTGCAGGCTTTGGATGTAGGAGCTTTGACTTTGCTATCTTCTTCTGAGTGTCTATTTTAATCTTCTTTTCACCATAGTGACTTTATATGGTCTGAATTTTTTCTGCCATTAACTCATTTTTATCAGCTTACTACTTGACTTTTAACTCTTTGTTGCAGTAGGGTTCTGCTTCCAGGGTGGAGGGTTCACTGGTCCAAGCTTCATGGTTTTGTGCAGCTGTTTTCAGAGATACTTTTAGGGACCTGTAAGTTTTCAGTTCTTCCAAGGTGGTATGAACTAAGGAAAGGTGTGATTGCTACTCTCCTGGCCTCTGCACTGGTCTGTGAGTTACCACGAGCAGGCTCTTCTGCCTTGGAACTGTGAGAAAGGTCCCTGCTCCAGGGTGGCCACAAGCTCTGCTATTCTAGTGCTCCTCCTCATCCTTAGAACTGCCACCTAGGACTGTGACCTGTATCTGAGTATAGGCAAAGCAACAGAGTCTAGCCTTACTTCTAGGAAAAAGACCCCTGCAATCTCCTTCTGATGAATTGTTCAACCCCCTTACCATCTGTGGGCTGAAAGCTCCAGAAAGCAGCAGCTTCCACTGCTGATTCAGTCACTGCCAAGTCCTGCTCCTGGTTTGCTGTGGCCAGGGCTGTGCTGGCACAGCCTGTTCTGGATTGCACTCTGACTCAGGTGCAACAGACTTTTCCTACTGACCTTCTAAGCTGTCTTTGGTGTTTGTGGACCGAGAGGTCTGGAAACTGCCCCTACTGCCAATGATTCGGTCTCTATTAGGTCTGCTCTGGTTTGCTGGGGCCTGGTCTTTGTTGTCATGGCCTGTGCTGGACCATGCACCTTTCTCACCCTGGTGCAACAGATCTTTCCTTTCAATCTTCCAAGTTGTATTAAGCTGGAAATTTGTTTCACTCCATATTTTTCAGGATTTTATTGCTGTAGAATTTTTTAGAGTCATTTTAAAGGTATTTGGAGGGGCTTGGGGTTGAGCTCAGGGGAGTCCCTGCCTTTACTCTGCCATCTTGGCTTTGCCCCAGTTGATAACCACATTCAAATGGAATAGATATTACACAAATATAGACTACTGTTCTTAGAATCCCTTTAAGCAAAGCAAATGATTTTAAGTCAACTCCTGAGCAGTTTGTATGTATTTCAGGACATGTTTTATACTATAGTTTTAATCCCAGATTAAATAACAAACCTATCAAAACAGAAGAGGTTTCTTAAATTTACCTCACAAATTGGTAGATCTATATCTTTGTTTCACAAGTTTTTGTTTTTGTTTTTATTTTTATCTTTTTCCAGTTATTCACATATCATTTCTTATAGAATGAGATACCACAGGGACTTAATTACTTACATGAATATATAACTACTAACAGACAGATGACAAACCCAAGTACTAATTTACTGTTTGGGATATGGAATGAATACACACTCAGATTGATAACAGTAAGATCTTACATACTATTATCCCATTATATTATTGCAATGAACTTCTATTGTTCACTTGCCCTGATAACAGAAGTCTGCTGAGAGGAAAAGACAGGGACAGGATTATAACAGCATTAAAAGTGGCACTCTAGGCTTAAGCCTAAGGGCACAGAATGACTCAACTCATGCATACCAGAATAAAGCATCCTTAGCTCTGTTTGGTTTCAGGTAAGAGTCATAGTTAAGTCTTTGTGTTGGACAATCAATGCAGTGAAATTCCACTTAACTGTCAGACTCAAAATTAACCAGGTGAAAAACATTCCTATTCAAAAGGAAGTTATACAATGGGGATACTGAGTCATGAGGGTCTGAATTCACAACTTAGAATAAAATCAATTACTGTTCCATGAGATTTTATCTCAAATAGCAAGATTCACTAATTACAGCTTAGGGCTAGCTGCAATTATTATTACTTTTCTTGTACTGTTGCAGTCATCAGTAAAAGTTTGCCAGGTCTCATCCACATACAAAAGACTTCACTTAACAGTTCCATTTGTTTTTCTTTTCTGCTTTTACTTGAATTTTAACTTATCCTGGTGTAAAAATCAATCTTTAGGAATCATTTCTATATATTATAAACAAACACTTAAATTTTCACTAACCCAATTAATTGTTAGTAACTCCATAGCCCTAATAGGCTCTTTCCCAGGTGTGATATGATGTATGATCTTGCTTCAACAAGTGGTTTCAAGAAACCTGGCCACTATACAAATAAGAGTATTCTGCAAAGTCATTTCTTTGTACCATTTACCAAACAACAATTACCATTTTTCCATATTTTTCCAGTCCTTACTGAATCTCATCACTCAGTTATGGACCTATCTGCCATTCTGTACCCCACCCCTAAGATATTGCAGCTCATCTATATCTCAGGAGGGCTTGGACTTACTCCTCCTGTTCTCTTAAACACATTCTCTTTTTGTGAGGAGGAAGCAAAACATTTCTTAAAAATCAAATCTAGCATAATCTATTACAAAAATTGGTAGAAGTCATATAATTTACAGCAAAATTTCTCATTTTAAGACACACACCAATTTAAAGTTTTTTTAATTAATCAGTAAGATTCCCTAAATATCTAATTAAATGTTCCAATCAAACTCAATTACTTTTTGGTTTCCTAAAATCCACAAAACCTTTCTCCTTTTCTTGGATGAAGAAAGAGTTAATAATAGACAGGCAATTTCTACGTGCCAAAACTATTTCATAGCATAAAATTTCAGCCTATTTTTTTCCACCACTTTGAAACTTCACTGACACTGCCCTCCATCTTTTTTTTTTTTTTTTAATAATCAGTGAGATGATCTTCTCTACTTGTAAAACAGTAGGGCTGTCATTCTGGGGTAGAGGTGGGTGGGTGGGAAATGCTCTTATTTCCCTTACAACAAATTCTAAAGAATGTTAACCTAAAACTGGCTAAAATATTTCAGCATTTATTTAAAAAAAATTCAAGCTTCCATTCAGGGATTCACAGTACAGAATTTATATTTTAGTCTCACACTCTGTTTCTAATTAGTTTACAGTATAGAAATGTTACATGGTCTAAGGGGAAAATTCTATTTCTTCTTATCTGTCATTTCCTCTATACTCTCAGAACCTGGTCCTAGTCCAGGAAGGTACAGGAAAAGGAAGAATCTTTCCTAAAGGCCAGAGAGTCTCCCACAGAAGTTCATATTCCAGGAAAAGGTTAGTCAACTAGACACACTTAGGTAGATTTGCCAGTCTTCTACTGCTTTTTGCCTGATAATAAGCAAAACTCATGAGCATGTTGCTATTCTGATTTGATCCTTACTAGATGCCCCCAGACATCATGTTATCTCACACATACACTAATACATTTAACCTAAGGAATTATTATTCTTCAAAATTGCACCAATCTTGTTTCCTGAATACCCTTATGTGTCACTTCTTTTAACAAAACTATCCCAAATAATCTTCACTGATTTTTTTTCTTTCTCTGTCTCTCTCCTCTCCACCCTCAACTCAGCCACTATCAGAAAGTGAGAGAGATAAAGAAAGACTACCCCTGCTTTATTTTTCCCTATACCATCCTTTGTTTCCCCCCCAAAAAAAAAACATTCCTAGTCACTTCATTTTTTTTACCTCAGAGTTACTCTGTTCCTTGTCCTATGCTAATAAGGGCAATTGCCATTGTAAAGTCTCTCTTAACATCACTGAAAGTCTCATGTTTGCCTAGGCTATAAATCTTCCATTAAGCAACACAAATAGCCCAGCTGCCATACTGCAGGCCTGTCAAGGAACAAGCCAATCATCATTTTCCAGGTATCCCACTACTCACTCTAGGCATCAAGCATACTGGCCACCCCTCCTTCCAGGGAGGTGAGTGACCAACTCAGGATTAATCCTGCAAAGGCCTCTCTCCCTATGCCCATTTCTTCCATATCCTGCCAAATACACCAATTATAAGGTGACAGATCTGGTCTGCCCTGATTATGTCAATTGTAAGGTGTTGGACCCTCTGAGAGAAGAGTGAGATAATGAATATAAAAGGAAATCCATACCAGCATGGAAGTAAATAGATTTTATTGTGGGGAGTTTGTTCACAAGCCCCATCCTGGACGGCAGCAGGACAATGGAACCAACTCCACATCAGGCTAGATATTATATGAAAACAAAAAAAGAAGGCATAATGCCAGAGATGACCCAGGATCACATGTAGGTTTTCCCATGGGAAAGAGCTGCTTTTGCTATTTATATTAACCATGAGTCTTGACATCACATTCCCACACCCTTGCTTCCACCTTACACATATGTAAACAAAAATGTAACTGAATATAATTAAATAACCCTTTATTAAGTATATTTTGCACCAATTTTTGCCATGCACTGAGAATTCATCAAAACATGTAAATAAATGAATGAAGGGGGAAGCAGGAAGTACACATAACACATTCTCAAATAAATGTAATGTAAGAAATAATGTCATAAACCAATAAACAAATATCTAGACAAAAAGTTCTAGCAAATTTTGAGAATATAGAGATTATTTTATGGGGATGATAAAGGAAGGCTTTGTGGAGGAAAAGGCATAAAAACTGGGCCTTGAAGAAAAAATGATTCTGTTAGGTAAAGATGAGAAGACAATGCATTACAAGAACAAGAGTTGGCTTGTAAGGAATACACAGCAGAGGATGGTACGAAGCAAAAGAATAAGTTCCAGTTTTACTAAAGATAAAATTTGTGGTATTAATTTGAAATAAATTTGCAAAAGTAGTTTAGAGACATATTGATGTAATGAGATGCTTACATTCATGACCTGGTAAATGCTAAATGGAAGATTTATTCATAAAGGTATTTTAGAGAAGAGTATCTTAAAATAATTTAGCTAGTTGTTATATATCAGCAGAACACTAAAAGTCTATGACTATGAAGTCAGATATAGCAAAAGATAATTTGCAGCAAATATATGGTTCAGTAATTTGAGTAGAAAGTATGATCATTAAGTAGATCTCCACGAGTCTGTTGAAGCAATCAAATGCAATATACCCACCACTAGCATTCAACCTGATAGTTTTAATTTGTGCATATTGCTAATCTGCTCAATAACACTTTTATTGGTTTCCATATTTTTTTAAAAAAATACTCATTTTAAATAATGAATGTCACTCAAATTTATATGGCATTTTTGGTTTTATGAAAAGTTTTCCCTCAAATGTTCTGTAACGTAGATGATGAAAGAATCATCCATTAGAAAACCAGGGGCTACCCAGGCATCTTACTATCTGTTCTCCCACTGTCTTCTTTTTTCCCATCTGGAACAGTTACCATCTAGACCAGATTTCCAGAGACCATCCAATCCCCTAATTCCCAGATGTTAATCTGCTCATCTTTTTCACTCTGAACTGGGACTGAATAGTGCTTAATGGAGAGTGAATGGGTGCAAATTTACCTAGCCATGCTTCTGAGTACATTCAGCTATCTACCAGTAAACCAATAGCTAGGTTTTTACATCTTCTTACCTCTTCTCTTCTTACTCACCTTCCATTTCTAGCTCTACACAAAGAAGAAGAAAAAAGTTATTGAATCAATATTACCATGGCTACTGGAAAAGTCATTACACTTAACTTCACTGTGACTTTAGTAACAACCCTGTGACTGGCTAGGAAAAAACTCTGTTCCCAGGCTGCTACTCCCCTAGATGTATTGAATATCTATTAGAATGTAAGGTCTTTGGATGATCTAACTTTGGTGTTTATCACTAGCTTCTGCACGGTGTCTGTCACTTCACAGACACAACAAATACCTGTTTATTCATTATCCACATTTTACAAATAAAGATAATAATAATTTTAATAATTATAATTTTAATAAGAAGAGCAATTAAAAGAATAACAAGGTTTATAAAGTGCTTTAAATAAAATTATCTCATTTGATACTCACAATAACACTATGGAGCTGTTATTATTCTTATCCTCCTTCTACAGATGAGGAAACTAAAGCTCAGAAGAAACTAAACTCAGAAAGGTTAAGTTATTTGTCAAGGGTCATACGGTTAATAAGCATTGAGTTAGAATTCTAGCTTACACTTCAGGTCCTTTCTTATATGCCACATGGAGACCATTCTATACACCAGGGTTTTCAGAAGTTGTGTTTTTCCCTATTTAAATTGGAATTCTATAAGGAAATGTTATCACAAGTAGCATTTGTATTATTAGCATTAAAGTGAAAATTTAATCCCTTCATCATTGCCACTACAAAGACCAACATCTAACCAACCTCCACCAATGGGCAGGTAAGCCAGCCCAGCCAAGCAAAGATTCCCTACAAGTGTATTACATGAGCAAGATGAACTATACCACTATCCTAGCTCAAAAAAAGCAGCCACCCTGGACCCTACACCTAAAAACCAAGTCAATATAAATATACCCCAACTCATTAGCACTATTTCCAATCTAAATCTGACACCACTTTCTAATGTAACAACCTTAAAAGAGACTTAATTCAATAGCTTCCTCTGTGAATGCTGTAACTTCCATTTCCTCAGCTTGTACTACAACTATAGACCTAGAAAAGAAAGCTCTGACCACCATAATCTTTGTTTGCACCATGAAAGGTCAAGGTCAAAAACAGATATCATTTTATCAATAAAAATTTGAAAAAATATTTGCATATTATCCACATCTACCCCCTATATTCCAACAAAACTGAATAACTTGTCATCAGAACAACTAGCATTATCATCTGTGCCCTCCAGATACCCAGACAGTCCCATCTGGCCTTTTGTTTCACTCTCTAAACCACCAGACCTTTCCAGTTGTACCATACCTCCACCACACAACTCCATGTGTTGTCTCCCTCTATTAAAATATGTGTTCTTTGAAATAAAAACTGCCCCATGGGGCTTTGCACTTGGCATACATTCAATAAATGCTTATTTATTCTTTCATTTTCTCTTCTAAAATGTTAAATTTTAAATCAGATTCACTAATAAGATTCTGTAATTTTATCATTGAGTCCTTCCTTCAATAATGTAGGTTGCAACCTTATTACAACTTTGACATTTGGCTTTCAAAAGTGGCTACTAACAACACCAACAGCAACAAAATCACCTGTTGGTCAACATATTCTGATAATGAGCCTTTTGATCTAAACTGGGCTGTTCTTCACATAACAGACCCACAGTTCATCACAAAGCTCATACTAAGCACCTTTCTAACCTAATAGCAGCTAACATAGCCCTTCTGTGCTGATGTGTCCTTCTAAATCCAGTGTCCCCTCCATGTCATCATAAAAATGATGTTAGTAAAGAATTAAATTCTGTGAATATCAAAATTATTTATGGGCATGATTTTCAGTATGGAAATAAGCATTATTCCCTCTACTTTGCTGCAAAATTTTCCTGCCCATTCCCATTTATCCAGAAAGTAACCCATACCCCTTAGCCCTGCATTTACAGTTTCCAATAATACATTTGGAGCCTAAAAATTGTTCCATGGCCAATTGAGTTTTGGAAACATTGTCCTGCAATTATTATGTGCTTTGAGTATGGTAGTCAGATTATCATACAAGAATTCTTCCAAATGGCATTCTCTGCAGTTTTGAATAATTCATGTGATTTCATCATCTAAGCTGTTATACTACGTGTATTGCTAAATACTAACAGAATGTAAGATGACTTGAAGGAAGATGTATTAAAAACCTTTTATTTTCATTCTCTACAAATTCTCTATCAGGTCTGAGGGAGGCTGCATGATGTAACAGGGGTCCTTAATTTTTTTTTTCTATGTATCATGGACCCCTCAGGCTATTTGTTGAAATCTATGGACCCTTTTTCAGAATAATAATTTTAAACAAATAAAAGCTAAATTTCAGTTAGAGATAAGTAAAAATAAATGTGCAATTTTCCCCATCCCATTCAAAGTTTCTATACTCCCTAAAATCTACCCTTTGGAGGTCCATGGTATCCAGAATAAGAACTCATGACATTGTAATGAAAAGAACCCTTGATGGAATAGGGCTATAGTTTTGACAGTGGCACTTATCAAACTGTTTTGGAGAAGTGATTGGCCATGGAGCAAACTCTCTGGGCCTTGAAATTTATCATTTGAAAAATGAGGGGTTGTGCTAGATGTTCTCTGAGGCTTCTGTCTGCTTTTTTTTCTTAATAATAATAACATTTATATAATGCAAATCCTTGACAAATATGATTTCACTTTATGTTCACAGTAACCCTGGGATATTGGTGCTATTATTATCCCCATTTTACAAATAAGAAAAATTAGGCAGACAGAGGTTGTGAGTTGCCAAGCTAGTATCTGAAGTGGAATATAAATTCAGGTTATCCTGATTCCAGGACCAAAACTCTATCCACTAAACCACTTAATTCTCTCTAATTCTATGGGACTGCAAACCAATCTTTTGCCTAAAAAAAAGTTCATCCATAAAATGTTTAATCTTTTATAGTATAAAATAGATTATTATCTGCAAACAAAATTATTATATTAATTGGACACCTCAATCCATCAATATGGATAGTTCTTACATAGGTACATGTTTCAACCTCTTTCTTGGTGAACTGTTGTGACACCCTCCCCACACCACTCTGTCAATTAGTGTGACATATTGGAAAGAGTCATCAACATGTATTCAGGATCACCTCAGTTCATAAACCCTAGTGTGGTCTTTGACCTGTGCCACCTGTGTGATCAGTGCTAGGCAGCACTCTAAAACTAGATGGTTTAGTGCAAGGAGCATGGTCAAGCTCCAGGCAGAGGAAATGACTTGAAATTTAACTCTGCATCAAAGGAGTCAAATTCTCACACATGTGAAGTTGCAAGTCTTAGAATAATAACACCTGCTAGCCAAATACAATTAATTGTAACAATGAGATAATATTCTCTATAAGGGAAAATAACTTGAGAGAATTTCTTAGGGAAAAATAACATGATTTTTTTTCAATGCCCTTTCAGGTCCTTATGAGAGTTACAATAGAAGACAGAAATTAAACTGAAATTTATTTGATTCCTACTGTCAAAAGCTTTAGATATGATGGATCATTTAATCACTACAGGAACACTTTACTCTCCATTTTTGGTAAAAGTACACAATGTAAAAAGCATAAAATTCAAAAATTATTGACCTTAGTTAATTTATTATTGACATTAAGTAGGCATTTCTAAAAGATGCATAAAATGTCTCCACTGTAAATACTTTTCTGTAGAATTATATTTATAATTACATGATGTCAGAATTATGAATTAATGTGATTTTAAAAGCTAGTTTAATTACTAAGTACATATAGCTATAATTCAAGTTCTCCTCAAATGTGAACCCCATTATAAAGCTCTTTCAGTTTCAAGGCAGGTTCTGAATCAGCATTTATGTGAAAGCATTTATCAGAATCTCTCCCTTATTTTTTTTTTTTAACAAGATTTAACCAGAAGACTGATAGTTGAAAGCAAGACACCCAATTCTACAAGACAGGGAAATAGATGGCAAAGAAAATCCACCACCACCACCACCATTTGATTTCAAAGGAAGGTACATTTTACACATATGTGCATAAAACCAAATACTCCCAAATCTGTATTATTATTTCAGTCCCTATCCCTTTGAATAATTATCTTTTATTACCACCACCCCACCCCACCCAGAAAAAGAGGAACTTTGATCTTTTAATCATGAATAATCTGAACTGTTGATAACAACAGCAACCCCTCACTGAGGCACTTTCAGTTTTACTTTATATGACTTTCTGATTGGGGGATGGAAGACCTGGGACTGGGGAGGGGAGAGGATCAGGAGTGGGCTAAAGTCAGGAGCCACACTGGCTCTCAATTAACCCTTCTATTTTAACAGAACAGTGAGAAGTAGCTTAGCTCAAATATTCTAGAGAGTGGCAGGAAAACTTGGGGCACCTCTGAGAGGGAATTTCAGCACCAAAAATTGGAAGTCTGGAAGACAGCAGTATGATCAAAGGAGAACTAATAAATTTTATCTTGAAAACAAGCACTATAAACTATGCAAGGAGGAACTCTCTCTCTCTCTCTGCACATATGTATACATACATGGATAGATAGATAGAGAGATATGATAGATAAATGATAGATATGTGGGTATGTATATACACAAATACAT
>NW_020949351.1:15764439-15822876 GCF_900497805.2 Vombatus ursinus
AATTTGTTTAGCCATTTCCCAAAAGGATATCCCCTTAGTGTGTCCCTAGTACACAAAGTAGTTGCTAAGTTCATTTTTTTTCTTTGCTATTGAAGGACTGCAAGCGCTAAGAGGACCTTCTTTATTAAATATCAGATAATTCCTCCCCCACCAACACAACTTTATTTATGGCTCACAGTGGAAGTCTCTGAGTAGGAGTTAGAATGAGGGAGACTTTCTACCAGAGACATAGTATATCTCCTTGCTACTAGTCCAAAACAGAACTCATAATCTTTCTCCCTAAACTTTCTCCCCTCTCTTGCTTTCCTTATTTGTATAAAGGACAGCACCATCCCTTGGACTCACAATGTAAGAGTCACCCTGTACTCCTCACTAACTCTCCCCCCATATACTATTGCCAAGGCTGGTTGATTTCACCTATACAACATTTCTTAACTTACTCTTCTCTTCTCTGAAACTGTCCCTACTCTGGTGTAGAGTAGGAACATCACTTCCCACCTTCATTATTGTAGTAGCCTGCTAGTGTAGTAGGCCTTTTTCAACTCTCTCCCAACTCCAAAACATTCTCCATTCAGCCACTAAAGTCATTTACCTAAAATTCATGGCAGACCATGACATTCCCTCACTCAATAAACTCTGATGACATCCTACCTCATCCAGAAGCAAAGAGAAAATTCTCTATCTGGAATTCAAAAACTTTCATTATCTACCCCCTCATAATTTTCTAGTCTTATTACAATTTACTCTATGACATGTACTCTTCAATACAGTGACACTGACTTCCTGGCTGTTATACAAACAAGATAATCCATCTGTTTCAGAAATTTTCTCTGGCTGCTTCCTTCACCCCATTCCTGTAATGTTTTCTCTTTTCAGCTCTACCTACTGACTTCCCTGGCTTCCTTTAAGCCTCAATTAAAATTCCACCTTCTACAGAAAGCATTTCCCAACCCTTCTTAATTCTAGTGCATTCCCTCAGTTAATTATTTCCTATTTATATTGACTATAACTTGTTTGTACGTGTTTCTTTTCATGTTTTTTTCTCCCATTATATTGTTAACTTCTTGAGCTCAGAGACAGTTTTTCCCCTCTTTTTGTATTCCCAGTGCACAGCAGAGTACCAGGAATATAGTAGGAATTTAATAAATTTATTGTTTGATTGATTAATTGATTCTGCATCTCCAAAAAAGCATCTTGGAATGGAACTCCATTCCATTGTTGCTGCCTCACTGTTGTTTTCACTGCCTTTTTATGACTAGTAAGGATTAGACCTGGTAGCCCCAATGTTGATCTTTCCTCCAAATACTCTTTCCTAGCACTTTTCAAAATTCCCTTTCTTCAAACTAATGAGAGACATGGCCTTGAAGATTCAATATCTTCTCCCAAAGAGTAAAGATATCTAGACCCCACTACCTTATGATACAAATAGTACAGAGAAAACGTTGAGTCAGGGCCTACCCAGACATATTCCATATATAACATAACATTAAAGCAAAATGATAGTTTGGCCAATACAAAAAGAAGGTTATTCCTTTGGTAAATATTCAGGAATAATGTAAAGACATCTAATTTACTCTCATGGTAATATAATTAGGTCATTTGGCATATTTTTTCCCTTCAATTTCCCTTTGGTTTATTTAAGTAAGTATTCAGTTTCTCTCTCTCTCTCTTTCTCTCTCTCTCTCTTTCTCTCTCTCCCTCTGTGTGTGTGTGTGTGTGTGAATTGATCATTAAATTAAGAAATAAGGGCAGGCATGCCTGTGGAGTTAGGAACATTTGGCAGCATGAACCCAATGGATATGTGGATATGGAAGAGTTCTGGGTGGGGGTGGGGGAGTGTTGAAGCCTCATTTTGATAGGGTTTTTGAGGAAATAAACCAATTTCTACCAGTGTCACTTTGGGGTTAGTTTATTAACATACCCAAATTATACTCAAAGCTATTGGTAAAGCTTCAATGTTGTCATCACAAAGTTATCAACACCTTTTGGTGTTCTGTTGGTCTGGAAATGGTATGGTATGTATTTTATCTGGAATTTACTTATCATAGGCCAGACAAACAGCACCTAAATGTTTTCTCCTAATTTGGTAGCACATCTTACCAGGATATGAATATAATTAATATAGGATACAATTTATAAATAATGCTTCTTTGATCTTTGGAATAGTTTGTACATGATTTTCATGTTCCCTTCTGAAATTTCATTTCCTGCTAAAACATGATTATTATACTAACTAGAAGGGTGTGTGGGGAGGTGATCTACAATTTTAACACAGTATCTTTTATTCATACATATGTGTGTGTGTTTATATGTGTGTATGCATTTGTGAGAGTGCAAATATGGCTTTCTCAGGCTTTATGGGATCCTACAGAGCTGGACTAGTAATCAGAAAGCACTGGGTTCAAGTCTTGCCTCTAGCACATACTAGCAGTGTAACACTGCACAAATTATTTAATCTCTCAATGTCTCAGCAAATGGAACTTGAGACAATAAATTACTGAGGAGTTGTTAATCTGCATTGGTTGAGGAAGTTTTCCAATCAAAGAATTCCCTACACCCAATAAATCACGGTTGTGGATCCCATTCCCCTACAAAAAAAATGAATAAAAAAAAACCCCACAAAATCTCTCTAATGACATTTCCTATGCTTTCTACATAGAATCTCAGAGTTAGAATGCACTTTGGAAGCCATTTATTTAATTCCACAAGAACCAAGATTTCTTTCTCCAACCTACTCAACAAATTGTCATTCAGCTTCTGCTTGAAGACCCTGAGTAAGGAGTAACCCATTATCTTCTAACTCAACCATACCACTTTTGGGTACCTCTATCTGCTGGAACATTTTTTCTTTGGTGGTGCTAAAGATCTCTCCATTGTCTCTGTTTCTCTCTACACTGTTCTCTCTAGTGTGTTCCCTGATGATTGGGGGTGGTTACACGAGAGGTTGAAGAAAACTTCACTCCCATACTCTTACTCACAGTTTGACTTTTTTAACTATTTCCCACCACTGTGCAACTACAGACTCTTCCTTGATGCTGCTTTCATTCATCCCTGACCAGACACCAGAACACTTCTGAAGACAGAGCCAGAGGGCTAAACATTTTAAACAGTTTGGGGAAGGAGAAGATCTAAGGTTCAGCAACATAATGATATGAAAAAAAAATTAAACTCTCAAGCTAAATGTGACATGTTGCCATATTTTCTAATGTCCCTGAACAAACAGCATACAGCTATGCTCTTTCAACATTTTCAAAAGCCAAAGCCTGAAACTTTGCTTGATGAAAAAAAAAAAAGTTCACACAGCATTCAACCTATAGTAGCAACAAGCATAATATTGTGACGGATGGAAAGTTGTGCTTGGGCAGGCTAAATTAGTATCCTTCCTTTCTGCTGAGATACTTAAATCTCCAATGAATTGATGTATTGTGCCTATTTTGCTAGTCATCACAGGTCAACAATACCATTATAGCACCATTAAACAATTCTTGAGCATATACTACAGTGGACCACTTACTCTCCCATAGTTTAATATATTTCCTCTAAATTGTCTCCCTGTAAAAAAGACATTTAAAAATTCTTCATAGCCCTTTTAAAAAGAATAAATTTAGCACAAAACGACCAATGCCAAAGTACTCTAGTTATGGCAACCAATAACTATGAACTTCAATAGACTATGGCTCTTAATTGTAACATTAAATAGGTAAGGTTCATAACAAAGTTCTGGTGGCATCACTTATCATACTGTTGGTTATACATCCAGTGACATCTTCTGAAGGATTTATTTGATTTAATTTCTACACACCCACTCCTTACATACAAGCAGCTATATTCCTCAGCATAAAAACAGGAAAAGGAAATATAGCATGTGTATGCATACTACAGCTAACAATCCTATACCCAAAACCTAGGTTAAGTATCACATTTTTTTTTTCTAAACATATCGTGAATTATCACTTTGGAACAGATGAAATTATGTAATTTTAAAAATTTAAAACTTGTACAAGTACTTTTTTGCAAGCCTAATTATTGCTTAAATGTCACCTCATTAGTAATTGCAGTGGATATCACCTCCCTATGTTGTTTTCTTTCCCTCAAATTCTCATTAAAGTTATGCCCAGGGCCATAGAGTAGAGATAGATGGCAATTTTGATATCTGGTTTCGGGCCAATTAGGGTCTGCACTGGTTTCATGCTTCAGAATGACACCTTCCCTCCCTTGGCAGAGGGGAAAGTAAGTTCCAGATGTCTAAAACAGAGCCCAAGGCCAGAAAATTGGCGGGGGAGGAGGGTGGTTCCCAGAAGAATAGTCCAGAGACCATAACAGAATTTGAAGAGAAAGCCTCATCAAAAAACTGAATCCCAATCAATTGTGTATCTTGGTAGAAGAATGAGGGACAGAAGGCAAAGTATGTAGTTCAGTAATGAAGCATTCAATGTGATTATTATTGGGCTGTTGTTTGGAGGAGAGGGTTTTGGACCTGTGACTTCTTCAGTTAAAGGAACTCTAGATTTGGGAAAACCCTTCACTGATGGAGTTCAGGAAATACTTTGTAATTTAAAGTCTTAGAAATTTGTCCCAGGAACATAGAAATAAGTATTGAGGAAGCACCCATGCTCACCACAAACTTGGCTCAATTTCTGATTCTGCAGTCTGCTTCTCCTCCTGGCCCTTTTCAGTTATTTTTTTTTTTTCCATGATATCTCCCTCCATTAGAAAATAACCTCCTTGAGGGCAGGGACCTCTTTTTTTTATTTACATTTGTGCTTTCAGCTCTAGCATAAGGCTTAAAACATGGTAAACACTTAAGGAAAGCTTTATTTAATTTGTAATCAGATCTGAAAGGTTAAGTAGTTTCCGCATGGTCACATAGCTACTAAGGATGGAAAGGTCAGTAATGGGAATAAAATTGGATGCTGAGATACACCAGAATTTCAAAAGCCATGCTCTTGGTACAAACACTATATTGACAGCCTCTGGTTTCTAATTTCTTTTTTTTATCTTTTTTTTTTAATTCTGTACATATCTTATTGATTCTGTATGTATCTTATTTCTACACAGTTGTTTACATCCCTCATTAACTTCCTCAGAAGCTATGGAATCTAGGGAGTAGTAACCACCTCCTATCATTTCAAATATTATTTCATTTTACACCCTTCCTTTACAATACATGACTTAAGTCTTATTAAATAAATCAGCAAGCATTCATTATGCACCTACTGTGTACCAGGCACTGTGCTAATCAGGAGAGATACAAATACAAAGCAATGAAGCAATTTCCTCCATGGAAGAGCTATTAGGGAATTCTTTGGCCCAGAGGTCCTAAGGCCCTCCCTTCTTAATCCTTTTGACTGGAGGTCAATAAATCAAGAGGCAAAGTTAGAAAATGTTTTTAAATGTTTTTGTTTCTTTGTTTGTTTGTTTGCTTAAGTATCACCACCTGGTTGACTGCTGCCAGGTAGACAGCAAGTAACCCAAATAGAGAAAAGTGCTTATATAGAAAGGATGTTAAATATGCTTTGTGTGACATTTCCTGGTAAAAGGATAAGCTCAAATCAGCCTATCCAGAGGCTCAGACTTGTTACTTTCTTTATTTGGTAGGTATTGTAATGGGGTAGGTTTTCAGGGACAATTACAAGAATAAAACTTAAAGGCAGTTAGACGTAGGGTAAATTTGTATAGCCATACTTGAGCCATTCTAATATGGGAGGGAAAAAGTACACATTCATGCATATCGAGAATATACATAAAGGAATAAACACATATAAATGAAAAGTAATTAAATATAAATTCGCTTAGAGAGAGAACACTAGTAATCGGGGGAATCAGGAAAGACTTTGTATAGAAAATGGTGATTGAACTGAATCCAAAAATAAAAAAAAAAGAACTCTTTCAGCTGGAGGTAAGGAAATAGTTCTTTGCAGTCATAGGAATGGCCAGTACAAAAGGTATGCAGAGGGAAAATCAAGTGTGATGTGTAAGGAACAGAGAGAAGGCTAGCTTAACTAAATTTCTTAGGGAAGGAGAAGGGAAAGTTATACCCAATAAGGCCTAGAAAGACAGGTTGGGACCAAGTTGTTAAAGACTTTAAAACACTTAAAGGAGGAATTGCTTATTAATCCTAGATACGAAGTAGTTTTTTTTTAACTTAAGAAGTAGCATATTAATCATTGCATTTAAGGAAAAATACATATTAATACCTTGTATTTTTATGATAATTGCCCTACTTGCTTCTTAAAATTTTGAAGTACAATAGAATTGTTATGTCTTGGGTTTGAAAAATCTTCCACAGTAGTTTTGCTCTGATGCCTTATTGAAACATGGAATTGTATACAAACATGCAGAATATGAGTCTACAACATCAACAAGGTTCAAAATTTAGCAAGTTCAACCAAGATTAAAAACCTTTCAAAGATGGACTATTATCCTAGGGCCAGGTTAGCCATTTGTAGACTCCTGCTTTGAAGACCAGCCATCAGATGAAGCATTATTTGTTTGTTTGTTTTTTCCTTTTTTCTCTGCTTCCAATTTGGTCACAAAATTTATTAAGCTATCTATTAAGATAAGAAAATTATGTGATTTTTCATCTGTGAAGGTGGTACCCAAGATTGAAGAAATCACTGATCTTGTAAAGTGTTGAAATAAACATGGTTGAAAACATTGCCTACTGTAAGAAAGGTTGTAAAACAAATAGGATACTGACCAAAGAACACAATTTTAGTACCTCCTATCAGTTAAAATCTTTGCAAAATACACCAACATTCTTCTTTTTGCATAGTAGGGGATTAAAATATTTTAAAGAAAACTGACTATATAATTCATACTTCTTAAACATACCTTTGTTTTCACATTCTTGTCAAGTCACATTCTTGACTAGCAGTCATAACTGATTCAAAGATGTGTCAAATTTGTTGTTTGATAGGAGTATGATAAAACCTCTAAATAGAACCTCTAAACCCTGCTATCTTTCTTTAACTCAGAGAAGAAAAGTACTTATAGGTGAGAGTATCTATAGTTTTAAAAAGCAATACACCTCCAACTCTCAGTTAAATGAAGTTCCTCTTCTCTGACTTCTGCATAATACCCTACAGTACATTATTGTACCTTTCCTATCTCCAAGCATTTGCCTACACCATGCCCCATTTCTGTAACAAATGACATATTCACCTTTTCCATTGAAATAAATTTCCTAGTCTTCCTTTTTTGAGATCCAGATCAGTTACCAACAAATTCACTTAACATGCTTTTATCTCCTTAGTAAAAAATAATCTCTCTTTCCTTTGATTTTTCTAAATTATAGAATATGGAGACTTTTACTTGACTCACCTTTGCCCCATCATATTCTAGCTTAAATTATATTGGCTTATGGGTATGGCATCATTCCCCCCATAAGCTTGTAGACAGGAGGAACTATATTGTATTTCATCCTCACATCCCTAGTACCTACCACAGTGCCAAGTACACAGAAAGTATTTTATAGATATTTACTTAATGGAATTTGCTTCTATTGAAGCCAAAAGATCCTAACTCTTGCTTCAAAGAAATACTCACCATGACCACCAAATCACTAGAAACTATGTAAATATTATTAGATGTGAATTTAGTTCCTTTTTTCTTTAATTGAAGATCTTGGTTAATAAACAAAACATTGAGCATATAGGAGCCTGAACAGGTATGAGAAGGATTCAAAGCAAAGACAAAGGAAGCAGCTTTCTAAGAGCAGACCATGTCCATGCAGACCCTAGCACATTATTGGTGCCTAGTGAGTGCTGAACAGCAAAAGAAACTCAACAGTTAATCTAATTAGTATATTAAGACCTTCATAATTGGCCATCCTCTAAAGAAAACTCAAAGAACCACAAATCAGAAAATTATAGTGTACTTCTGGCACTTGAATTTAAATTTTTTGACAGTTCTAGATGTGTAAGGATATTAGAGGGGAAAAAAACAGATGTGAATGAGAGGGATTTAGAGGTTTTTGCCTCTGGAAAATAAAAGGAAGAAGTTATGATTGCTAAAATATTTTCCACATCTAAATCCTACGACTCTATGATTTTATGAAGGAAAAGAAAATATTCACCTGATTCAAGTCAGATTCCATAAGCTTATACTCTTCAGTTGAATTATATAAATATCTATTTGTATGGTGATTTTTAAATGTTTTATTGGATAAAATACATTTTTTCAGTATTTGATGGAAACTATCGTATATTTTTTAAAAATGTCTTCAGGACTGAAGGCAGCATCAGTATACAAAACAAGTTCACATTGGAAACCTTGTCTCCAACACTTTAAATAATGTGATGATTGACAGAAAAGGGACAGTATATTAGAACTTATGATAACAGCAACATTTCTGCCACAGACACTAGGCTACCATTTCTCTAAAAACAAAAACAAAAATAAAAAAAGAGAATCTGCCCCGATACATGATTTGTTCAAAGGACTAAGGCTTGGAGTATTGATAAAGCTTCTAGACATCTGGACTATAAAAACTAACACATGAGAAATCAGTGCTTGTCATATTGCTAGAAATTTCACTGCCTGTCAGTCACTACAATCAACATATCCTGCTAGCTAGATATATTTCCTTATAACAGGAATTCTTCAACTTTTTTTATGTTATGGACCCCTTTGGGAGCCTGAGGAAATCTATGTATCTCTTCCCAGAATGTTGTTTTTAGATGCATAAAATAAAAATCCACAAGATGACAAAGCAAACCAATTCCATTTTTATACAATTATTAAAATATTTCTTTGTTTTATTTTTAGGTAGAAGAAAGCAAGGCAATTGGGGTTAAGTGACTTGCCCAAGGTCACACAGCTAGTAAGTGTCAAGTGTCTAAGGTTGGATTTGAACTGAGGTCCTCCTGACTAGAGGGCTGGTACTCTATCTACTGCACCACCTACCTGCCCCTAAAAATTTCTGTAAATATGGTCATAGACTCTAGGCTAAGAATCATTGCAGTATAGAGGTAAGTGGGCTATGTCTGCCTGAACCAGTGCTTTATTGTTTCCAAGCATCCTTTTCATGCTCAGTATGTCTACTTTGGTTAATTATTAAATGTTCAACAAGTATCTCATTTTTTTCCTCTCTTGAACCTGAAGCACCATACTCACCTAAATCAGTCCTGGTCTAAAACAGGCTTCAAACTGTTTGTACAAAAAAATTGAGTTTCAATGGTGCTCAGAGTAAAGCCTTTTCCATAACAAAATCATGTGTGTAGCACATGATCACAGAAAACATCCTAACCAAGTATCAAGTGCTCACATTATTTAAAATGAGATATCAATATTATACTGTGAACATTATACTGTGAATTATATTAAATATATCATTATATTCTTTCTTCTGATGGCTGACATAGTAGAAAGGCTCCTGGACTGGGAGTCAAAAGACTTAGTTTTCAATACTATTAAATTGTTACGTGCTTAGGGATGGGCAACAAGGTGGCGTAGTAGATAGAGTGCCAGACCTGGAATCAAGAAGACTTATCTTTCTGAGTTCAAATCTGGCCTTATATACTTACTAGCTATGTGACTTTGGGCGGTCACTTAAGCCTTTTTGCCTCATCTCCAAAATGAGTAGGAGAAGGAAATGGCAAGACACTTTGCATGTTTGTCAAGAAAAGCCCAAATCAGGTCATGAAGAGTCAGACACAGCTGGAACTACTGAACAACAAAAACTGTGATTTGCAGCAAGTAACTCAACCTTTCTAGACTTCATTTGTCTCATTTACAAAATGATGGCATTGGGATTTAATGCAAAGTTTCCTTCTAGCTCTGATTGTCTTTGATTCCATAGTGTTGAGGGAAAAAAGAAGCCATGTAATAATGATGCTACAATGGTAACTAGTATAGTCTTACATTATGACTTTGGTAAAATAATAGTAATCTTGGACACTGATGTGCAGAAAGGTACTTATGGTTCTGGAGTGAATGATTGTGGATAACAGTATCTACCTGAGGGTAGAAAATCTACATGAGATGAAGAAAATGAATACCGATGAGAATCAGAGATGTTACATTCTACATAATCTCTGTAGGCATCAGTAGCAGGACCAGTGAGAGTTGGATTGGAAAACACCAAGATAGACAGACAGACAGACAGACAGACAGACAGACAGACAGATAGATAGATAGATAGATAGATAGGCAGATACATAGATATGCACACATAAATGAATGGTAGGTAGATGTAGGTAAATAGACAGGTGGATAGATATAGAGGTATGTATACATGTATACATAGATAATACATGGATAGATGTGTATACACAAATATACATATACATATATGTATACTATATATCTACATATACATAACACACACACAAATATATAGCTAAGAGACAGAGAATCCCTGATTTCCTAAGTTTAAATTGATATTAATATTATTGACTATTCATTTTATTACCAATATAAGCAACAATAATGCAAAGACATAGATAAGCATTTCAAATAGTTCATATTTGATCATAAAAAGCCATTTCTAATCAACCCTGTAGTTGTGAATGATTTCCAACATCTAGAATCAAAATTCTACTCTTCAGTTCACTCAAGATACTAAAGAAAGTCTCTTCTCAAAAATTCTCTTCATCAGTGGGCAGAATGAGGAAACATTGTAAAAAGTAACAGCAATACTACAATGATGAAATTATAAAGGACTTAACTACTCTGATAAAGACAACAATTCAAGAAAATTCCAAAGGATTCATGATGAAAAATGCTATCCACCTCCAGAGAGAGAGGAACTATGAGTTCAGATTGAAGCATACTTTTTTTTCACTTTTTTAGTTTTCTTTTATGTGTGTGTGTGTGTGTGTGTGTGTGTGTGTGTGTTTGCAACATGGCTAATACAGAAATATGTTTTACATAACTTCATATGTAAAATTGATATATTGCTTTCCTTCTTGGGGTGGGGGAGGGAGGAGAGGAAGGGGAAGAGTTTGTAATTCAATTTTTTTAATGTTAATTTTTAAATAGAATTAGTTAATATTTAATAAAATAAAATATATGTTAAATAATTCTCTTCATCATTTTTGAAAGGTCATGGGAAAAGTGTTCATTCAAAACAGAAAGACCTTACATACATTTTTACTATCTTCTCCATCTTTTCTCCAGCCATGGCAGAAACGTGGTTTCTTAAAATTCTGTCATGCCATCATTTTCAACAGTCCCTCTCCAGACTTGCTCCTCAAAAAAATCCTTCTTACTATTTTTTTAAATAAATTAACAGTTAAAACAGTTCTCTTGAAAGAGATTTTTTCCATTCTATTTTTTCACTAATTTCTCTCAAATTAACTCTGCATGGATTCATATGAATGTGTATACATAGATATATATGCGCATTTTTAAATTTATTTTTTTGGTGGTTGTGAACTGGTCCAGCCAGTTCTGAAATTTTTAGTATTTTATTTTTCCCCAGTTACATGTAAAAACTATTTTTCACATTTGTTTTTAAAATTTTGAGTTCCAAACTCTCTCACTTCCTCCCTCCCCACTACCCCTCATTGAGAAGGCAAACAATTTGATACAAGTTATATACGTGCAGCTACGCAAAACATATCGATAATAGTCATGTTGTGAAAGAAAACATAGACAAAAATTAAAAAAACTCAAGAAAAATAAAAGAAGTTAAAAAAAGTATGCTTCAATCTGTATTCAGACACCATCAGTTCTTTCTCTGAGGATAGATAGCATTTTTTGTCATAAGTCTTTCAGAATTGTCTTGGATCATTGTATTGCTGAGAGTAGCTAAGTCATTCACAACTGATCTTTGCACAATATTGCTCTTACTTTGCACACAGTACATGTCACTTTGCATCAGGTCAGGCAAGTCTTTCCAGATTTTTTTGAGAACATCCTGATCATTATTTCTTATAGTAAAAAAGAATTCTATCATAATCACATACCACAACTTGTTCAACCATTCTGCAATTGATGGACATCATCTCTTTTTCCAATTCCTTACCCCAAGAAATGAGCTGCTATAAATATTTTTGTACATATAGGTCATTTTTTATCTCTTTTTAGATACAGCCCAGTAGTGCTAGGTATTGCTAGGTCAAAGGGTATGCACAGTTTGTTTGTCCTTTGGGCATAGTTCCAAATTGTTCTATACAATGGTTAAATCAGATCACAACTTCACCAGCAGTGCATTAATGTCTCATTTTTCCCACTTACCTTCCATCATTTGTCATTCACATTTTGTGTCCTATTAGACAATCTAATAGATATCAGATAGTACCTCAGAATTGTTTGAATTTGCATTCTCCAATCAATATTGAAGTAGAATTTTTTTTTATGTGGCTATAGATAGCTTTTATTATTTCATCTGAAAACTGATTATATCTTTTGGTCATTTATCAACTAGGGAATGGCTCTTATTTTTATAAATTTGACTGAGTTGTCTATATGTTTGAGAAATGAGGCCATTATCAGAGAAACTTGCTTCATTTTTTTCATAGTTACAATTGATAACTATATTTCCCTCCATCCTATTCCCCGCACCTCTGTTTATACTATTCTCTCTCTCCTTTCACCCTGTCCCTCCTCAAAAGTGTTTTGCTCCTGACTACCACATCCCCCAACCTGCCCTCCATTCTATCAATCTCCTCCTTCTTTTGTCCCCTTTCCCTCCCATTTTCCTTGAGGGTAAGATAGATTTCTACATCAGACCAAGTATGTAAATTATTCTCTAGTTCAGCCAGTTCTGAAAGAAAGGTTCACTCACTTCTCCCCACCTCCTCCCTCTTCCTCTCCACTGTAAAAGCTTTTTCTTGCATCTTTTATGTAAGATATTTACCCAATTCTCCCTCTTCCTTTCTTTCTCCCAGTACATTTCTCTCTCACCCCTCAATTTATTTTTAGATATCATCCTTTCATATTGAGCTCATACCAGTGCCCTCTGTCTATATATACCCCTTCTAACTCCTTTAATAATGGGAAAGGTTTTATAAGTTACAAATATCATCTTCCCTTGTAGGAATGTAAACAATTTAACCTTATTAAGTCCCTTATGACTTCCATTTCTTGTTTTCCTTTTTATGGTTCTCTTGAGTTTTGTATTTGAAAGTCAAATTTTCTATTCAGCTCTCCTCTTTTTTATCCAAAGTGCTCAAAAGTTCTCTATCTCATTGAATATCCATTTTAACCCCTGAGGTAAAACTCAGTTTTGGTAGGTAGGTGATTCTTGATTGTAATCCTAGCTTCTTTGCCTTCCAGAATATCATATTGTAAGCCCTCTGATCCTTTAATGTAGAAGATGCTAAATCATGTATTATCTTGAGTGTGGCTCTATGATACTTGAATTGTTTCTTTCTGGCTGCATGCAATATTTTCTCCTTCACCTGGGAACTCTGGAAATTTGCTATAATAATCCTGGCAGTTTTCATTTTGGGATCTCTTTCAGGAGGCAATTGGTAGATTCTTTCAATTTCTATTTTGCCCTCTGGTTCTAGAATATCAAGGCAGTTTTCCTTGATAATTTCTTAAAAGATAATGTCTAAGCTCTTTTTTTTGATCATGGCTTTCAAGTAGTCCAATAATTTTTAAGCAATCTCTCCTGGATCTATTGTCTTCTACTTTTTTCATTTTTTTGTTTTGTTTTGTTTTTTTGATTTCTCAATAAAGTCTTTGACTTCCATTTGTTCCATTCTAATGTTTAAGGAATCATTTTCTTCAGTGAGATTTTGGCCTTCCTTTTCCATTCGGCCAATTTTACTTTTTTATTTTTTTTAGCTTCATTAATTTATTTTGATTTATCAACAATCACTTTCATAAGCTTTTGAGTTTTAAATTTTTCTCCCCTTCCTCTCCACCTCCCTCCCCAAGACAGTGCATAATCTGATATAGGCTACACATATACATTCCCATTAAACATATTTTCACATTAGTGATATTGTAAGTAAGAATTAGAACCAATAGAAGGAACCACCAGAAAGAGGAAACAAAACACAACAGAAGAAAAGAAATAGCAAATAGTATGCTGCGATTTGCATTCAAACTCCATAGTTCTTTCTTCTCTGTGGATAACATTTTCCATCATGAGGCTTTTGGAGATGTCTTACATCCTTGCATTGCTGAGAAGGGTTAAGACTATCAAAGTCAGTCATCACTCAAATTGGCTGTTACTGTGTACAATGTTCTCTTAGTTCTTCTCACTTCACTCTGCATCAGACCATACAAGTCTTTTGAGGTTTTTCTGAAGTCTGCCTGCTCAACATTTCTTATAGCACAATAGTATTCCATTACATTCATATACCACAACTTGTTTAGCCATTCCCCAATTGATGGGCATCTTCTCAATTTCCAATTCTTTGCCACCACAAAAATAGCTGCTATAAATATTTTTGTACATGTGTGTCCTTTTCCTTTTTGTATGATATCTTTGGGATATAGCCCTAGAAGTGCTATTGCTGGGTCAAAGTGTCTGCACATTTTTTATCCCTCTGGGCATGGTTCCAAATTTCTCTCCAGAAGGGCTGGATCATTTCACAACTCCACCAGCAATGCATTAGTGTTCCAATTTTCCCACATCTCCAACATTTATCATTTTCCTGGTTTGTCATGTTAGCCAATCTGATAGGTGTGATATGGTACCTCAGAGTTGTTTTGATTTGCATTTCTGTAGTCAATAGTGATTTAGAGCATTTTTTCATATGACTGTAGATTACTTTCCTTTCTTCATCTGAGAACTGCCTGTTCATATCTTTTGACCATTTATTAATTAGGGAGGCCAATTCTACCTTTTAAGGCATTCTTCTCCTCATTGGCTTTTTGGACCCATTTTTCCATTGGCCTGGTCTGTTTTATAAGATGCTAACTTCTTCAATATTTTTTGGTGTCTCCTTTACCAAGCTGTTGACTCTTTTCTCATGATTTTCTTGCATCACTCTCATTTCTCTTCCTAGTTTTTCCTCTACTTCTCTAACTTGATTTTCAAAATCTTTTTTAAGCTCTTCCATGGCCTGAGACCAATTCTTATTTTTCTTGGAGGCTTTGGATGTAGAAGCTTTGACTTTGTTGTCTTCTTCTGAGTATGTGTTTTGATCTTCCTTGTTACCATAATAATTTTTTATAGTCAGAGTTTGCTTTGTTTTGTTTCATTTTTCCCATTGTTTGATCATTTTCCTTAGCCTATTACTTGACTGTTAATTGTTTGTTAAAGTAGAGCTCTGCTTTCAGGGTAGAGGGTGCACTGGCCCCAGCTGCATGGTTTTGTGCAGCTGTTTTCAGAGATACTTTTAAGAACCTGTAAGTTTTCAGTTCTTCCAAGGTGGTATGATCTAAAAACTTTTTCTGCTTCTGATCCCTTCAGCAGTTCTTAAACTGCTAAGAGAGGTGTTCACTACTCTCTTGACCTGCGCTCTGGTCTGTGAGTGACCACAAGCACTCTTTCCTGCCCTGGTACTGTGAGGAGAGTCCCTCTTCTACACTAGCCACAAGCTCCGCTACACTAATGCTTTTCTTCACCCTGGGACTGCCACCAAGGTTTACGACCCACATCTGAGTATGGGCAAAGCAACAGAGTCCTGACTCAGTGATAGCAAAAAGACCCCTGTAATCTCCTTCTGACTAGTTGTTCAACCCCTTACTGTCTGTGGACTGAGAGCTCTGGAAGCAGCCACTGCCCTTGCTACTGCTGATTCAGTCACTCTCAAGGCCTGCTCCTGGTTTGCTGGGGCCGGGGCTGTGTTGGAGCAGCCTAAGCTGACCTGTGCTGCATTATCACCTAGGTATGACAGACCTTTCCTGCTGAACTTCCAAGTTGTCTTGGTCTAGAAATTTGTTTCACTCTGCCTTTTTGTGGGTTCTGCTGCTCTAGAATTAATTTTCAATCATTTTTAAAGCCATCTGGAGGGGTTTGCGGGAGAGCTTAGCAGAGTCCCTGCCATTACTCTGCCATTTTGGCTCTATCTCCCACATATTTTTATATACTTATAAAAAGTGTGCACAAAATATTTGCTTATGCTTGATCACTCCATCCTTTACCCTACTGCTGCTCATTCTTTATTAAACCTCAGTCCCTGATCAGTTCTATCATCCACCTTTTCCACTCCTACTCGCATGTTATTGAATAGAGTTGGAGGCAGTCACAAAATGGTGTTGATTACACTACAAATTCAAGTAACTCAATTTCAACTTGGATCACGGAACAGTAATTTATCCCTTTATTTTTAATTCCTAATTGATTGTCAATTTCACTTGCTAGAGAACCTATTATAACTTCTTCTCTCCTCAAACCTTCTATGATCTTCTCCAGTCACATATCTTACTTAACTAAAAGAAATGAAGCCACTCAGTGATAACTCCATCTTCTCTCACTTCGCTTCAAAATCCCTCCAAATCATCTTCCTGCCTAATTCCCCTTCTCCCATTTTCTAATGATTAAGTGGCCCTTCACTTTACCAAGGCCAACCACTTTATATTTATGCTCAACCTTACCCTCTCTTGCTTTGAATAGATTACTTCATATGTAGTATATTTTCTCTTTTCTCTTCAACCTCTCTCTATCTTCCTTCCCTACTGCCCTCAAAAAACAAAACAAAACAAAACACAAAAAGAAAAAAAACTCAACTCATCTCCATTAAACAACAAAACAAAACAAAACACTTTTACTGGATTTTACTATTTCCCTCCCTTTCTCAGACAAACATTTTAGAAAAAGCTGCCTATACTTATTGTCTCTACTTGCTTTCTTCAATTTAACTTTTTCAATCAGGCTTGTGACTTCTTCACTCAACTGAAACTGCTCTTTCCACTTAACTAATCTAATGTTTTGTTGTTTTGTTTTGTTTTCCTCATACTATTTATCTGCCAGATTTGGAAGTATTGATAACCCCTTCCTCCTATATATTTTTCTTCTCTAGGTTTTCATGATTCTCCTCCTTCCTGGTCTCCTTCCTACCTGCATGACCACTCCTCATTCTCTTTTTCTGGATCATCAAACATACTGTTTCTTCTAACTATGGCAGCTCCTCAAGACAATAATCAAACATCATCTAACTATGGGTGTTCCCCAAGAATCTGTCCTAGAACCCCCTATCTACACTCTCGGTGACTTCATTAGCTTCCAAGTTTTAATTATCATGTTTATGAATATAAATTTGACTGAAAGATGTATAAATCAAGTTTAAATCTCTCCACTGAGCTTCCATCCTGCATTACTAATTGCCTATTAGACATCTTGAAGCGGACGTATCAGAGACTTCTCAAACTCATCATACCCCAAACCATAACATATCTTCCCTCCAAACTCACCCATTGCTCAATCTCAATTCTCCCATGTTCTCAGATTCAAATTTTTAGCTTCATTTTTGTCTCATTACTTTCTTATTCCAAATATCCAATCCATTTCCAAGTCTTGCCATTCATCCCTCCACAATATCTCTTGCATGTGATCCTTTTCTCTACTCATGGAATCACCACTTTATTTTACACCCTCAACACTTCTCACCTTGTGTGGTTTGACCTTCATTCTCGAAGAGGACCATGACATCAGGGAGATGACAACATGACTTGCAATTGACTTTGATTGGAGTGAGAGAGAGCTATGCAAAGTCATCAGCCTCCCTTTCTCCTCCAGAGCCATCTGGGTCCAGTGGCCAGATATCTATCAGGATGACTGGAGATGGCCTAGGATGCAATAGGAGACCTTGGATCTTTTAAGCTAAGGTCTTTCCAGGATCTCCCTTTGAGTGAGGCAATGCCCATTCAGTGAACGAATGGATGTTGAAAGAAAGGAAAAACCACAAACTGCTAGTAGTCAGAGCTGCCTGACTGCTGACTCAGCTGGCCAGTTCTAGTTTGGCAACTCAACCCTCTCATCCCCTCCCCTCCCCTCCCTTCCTCTCTCCTTTCTTCTTCCCTTAACTGAGGATGTTCTTCCCAAAGGTGGGTAAACTTTGATGGATGAAAGCTACCTAGTTAATTTGGGGTTTGCTGCCTAGATTTCTTTCTCAAAGATCAAGATTTAAAATTGATTCACTCTGGATCTCTTGGATTGCACAACAATAGGTCCCTGCCCAAGCACCAGGTAATCCTTATTTCTGGGCCCTCCAGGCTTAGAGTGAATGTAAATAGAACAGTTTCTCTTTTGACCAGCAATCCTGAGGGTTTTCCCCTCTTAGTTTGAATTTTTTTTCAGTTAAAGGGGCCATCCCTTGACTCACTTCTTAAAGAGACCTCTCACCTAGATTATAGCAATAATCTTTTAAATTATTAACTTCTAAAATGTTCATTTCTTTTATTTGTAATTTATAGAATAAAACATGCATTTCCATAAATGATTGCCCATGATACTGCAAATCTATTATGTAAAACTTGTTATTCTTTTAAAATACATAATAAAATTATACTGTAATTTTTTTTCCTTTTTTCTTCCCTCCCCCTGCTCTAGAGATAGCTACCATTAGACACACACACACACACACACACACACACACACGCACACACACACACACACACACACACACACACACATAATTTCTAGTTCTTTGCCACCACAAAGAGAGCTGCTATAAATATTTTAGAACATATATAGGTTTTTTTTTTCCATCTTTGGAAATAGACCTCAAAGTGCTATTGCTGGGTGAAAGTGTATAGGCAGTTTAAAAACACTTTGGGCATAATTCCAAATTGTTCTCCAAAATATCCTCTTAAACTGGTTTCCTTGCCTCAAATTTCTCCCTATTTCAATCTATCCTCCACACAATTGCTAGTCTTCAGTAGTTCCCTATTGATTCTAGAATCCAATATAAATTTGCTAGTGTAGCTTTTAAAGTCTTTCCAATTTGGCCCCAAACTATCTTTACAGAATCATTATGTTACTCTCCTGACACAGCACCCAACTTTCTTAACCAATTTATATTTATCTACCTTATGTTTATTTTCTTTATAGTTTGTTTATGTTTATGTAATTTTGGCTCAAATTGTAGTAATCTTCAATTTCAAATTACCATGGTTTTGGAAAGGGTATAATGATCCACTGCTCTATGCATCTTTTTACCCACCATTACTCTCATTCCCCACACCAAAATTCCCTTTCCTGACCACCACTCCCCTATATTTCTTGATTTGCCCATTAGCAGTAATTTTCTCACTTTTTAATTTGTATCCCCAGTGAATAGCATACATAAGGAAGTTAACTAATATTTTTCATTCATTTATTCACATTCAGAATACAGGAGAATTTGCAGATAAAAAAATCATGACTTATGTTTTAGAATGGATATTATGAGAGAGATCTAAGGCTGGAAAATAATGTTGAGTGGGCATGTGGCAAAAGGGAAGCACTGTACTAGTCCTACAATAAAAAGTAAGAAAAAATGCATTCCTCCCTCAAGGAGCTCACTTTCCAACAGAGGAAACAAGATGCAAATAACTATGCAAATGGAAGATTCACACAGAGCAATTTGTAGGCATGAGTATCATATAGAATGAGAAGGCATAGTGGAAGAGAGCACACAGATTAGCAGAGGAGCTCATGATGTATTTAATACTAAGTTTTGAAGTTATTTTCTAGGTAGATACAAATTACTAGATTGATATGAATACTTTATAACATTTAATTATTTGTGAAAACAAATAATGTTCAATAACAATAGAAAAAATATCACCTTGTCTAAAATTAGCAAAAATTGGAGGTGGAAAAGGTTGGTTAATGATTTTTTCACAATTATATAAGTCAATGGTAAAACCTAAAATGAATGTTGGTCCTCTTATCATGATGTTTCCAGTTGTACATTTGTTCATGACATAGAAATATTTGTTTAAAGAGAGACTAGTTGTATGTAAAAATCTGGGAGAATTACTTTGCCTGCCTTCCAAATGTAATCTAGGGCCAACAAGGCATGTTGTTGAATGCCACAAAATAGGATCATATGCATATTCTTTCTTCCAGAAACAAGTAAAAATGCTTTGGGAAGTGACCAGGAGTAGATTGGAACAGCTTATTCCATTACCTAAGGAAATAATTTCTTTGAGTCAAGGAGTCTTTTGGTTTCTAGAGTTAATGTGACATGCAGTTTTATGAAGTGAAGAATCACAGTGCATTACTTTGAGCCTTGGTTTGGTAAATTTCTGGCTAGTGCATCTGTTTCCCTTAATTTGGGATTATATTAAAATCAGAGAGGAGGAATGGTTTGGACAGTTAATTTTATTCTTACATTAAGGATCAAAGAGTAACTGAAGGACTTTATACTACCCTTCTCTTGAGTTACCTAGCTGCAATTCCTTTACTTAAGCTCCAAGAAATACTTACTCCTTGGCTTCTCTAAGTAATTTCTGAGGTCTGATAAATGTTCCATGAGAAAGAACCAGATTGAAGACCCATTGCACATTAGTTTCAAAATTTAAATATTTATGCTGGATTTACTATATACCAATGAAAAGGTTTTATGTTGTCCTTTTGTAATGACAGGAAAATAAAAAAAAGAAAGTCAAAAGACTTTGAATTAGTTTCCATTAAAAAAAATAGAATGGAGTTTTGACCTTTACTTTTTCTTAAGTCCTTCAAACTATGTATGTCACACTGATTAGCTATTTAAATAGTATTATTTATCTTTGTTGCTTTCTGTAATACTTTGTGGGGGAAATATAGTCCAGAAATGCTGCCCTGATATATATGTGTGTGTGTGTGTGTGTGTATATGTATATATATATATATATATATATATATATTTATGAAGATAATGTTTCATATCATAGTATTTATTAGCTTCATGATCATGGCTTAAGCATTTAAACTCTCTGAATTTTAGTATTCTCATATTTAAAATGTGGATTATAACACTTATAATAGATACTTCACAAGGTTACTGTGAAGGTCATACTAATAATTCAGGCAGAGCACTGTATGAACAACAATGTTGACTTTTGAACAATATTAAGGTGAAGGTTATAATACTCCTGGACTGGGGAAGGATAAATATTATCTTACATTCTAACCAAACTGGCCTACTTACTTTCCCCTGCACCTGAAATTCCATCTCTATCCCCATGTCTTTGCATAAATTGTTCCATATCCTGGAAGGCCCTCCCTTCTTAGTTCTTTCCAATAGAAAGCTAGATTCCTTCAAATTTCAACTCAGATAACAGATATCCATATAAAATCTCCTATATGAGATCTTTATTAATTTCTCAAGTTATTTATCAGTGCATCCTCTCCTCTTGAAAATACTTTGTGTTTACTCTCTATATATGTTTGTAAATAGATATGTGCACACGTGTGTATATATGTGTGTATATACCCACAGATATGAATGTATATATATCAATGCATATATTTCCATATCTTATTTTTGTATATGCTATTTCTGCTCCCTTACTTTTGTACACATACTCTCTAGCAAGACATAAGCCCTTAGAGAGCAAAGTTCTATTTCATTTTTGCCTTTGTAATTCCTTTCCCAACCCCACTCTTTCCACATTTGTTTTTCATTTGCCAAACAGAATTCTGAGAGAGGAAGCCAACAAAAAGTCATGGTGATTAATTTTCCCAGCTGTGGGCAGCTCAGTGAGACATAAAAAGGGGCCTATAACCACTGTAGTGGAGACTGGTCAAGAGCATGATCTTGAGGAAATGACACCATGGAACTGGCTGAGAATCATGGGGCAGCAGCAGTTCCTAAGGCCCATTAAAAGGATGGAACACTTGGTCACAGAGAGATTCCAGGGGAGTCCTATACTAGCACTGGATACAGAATCTGTTGCATTTGATAGGTCTCTTGTCTATTGCCCAGGTTCAGATCGTTCAAGGGCAGAGAGAAGTGATCACAATCACAAGGGGCCAGAGCTCAACTCTAAGATAAAGCTTAAAGTCAAGAAAAGGAAGTACAAAAGTTCATTGAAGACAAAAACTCCTTAAAAATAGAATTGGCAAAATGGAAAAGAAAATCTATTGAAGAAAATAACTCCTTTAAAAGTAGAATTAGTCAAATGGAAAAGGAGGTACAAAAGACAACTGAAGAAAATAATTCCTTAAAAATTAGAATTGGACAAGTAAAAGTTAATGACTCTGTGAGACATCAAAAATCAGTCAAACAAAATCAAAAGAATGAAAAAAATAGGAGAAAATGTTAAATACATCACTGAAAAAACCACTGACCCATAAGATAGATCCAGGAGAGAAAATCTGAAATTGATTGGAC
Organism: Vombatus ursinus; assembly: GCF_900497805.2. Taxonomy (NCBI): domain Eukaryota; kingdom Metazoa; phylum Chordata; class Mammalia; order Diprotodontia; family Vombatidae; genus Vombatus; species Vombatus ursinus. The sequence continues at coordinate 15,786,591 of NW_020949351.1, forward strand.
TACCTGAAAGCCATGATTAAAAAAAGAAAAGAGTGAAGACAGTATATTTCAAGAACTTATGAAAAGAAATTGCTCTGATATCCTAGAATCAAAGGTCAAAATGGTCACTGAAAGAATCCACCAATAAAAGAAAAAAAGAATCCACCAATCTCCTCCTGAAAGAGATCCCAAAATGAAAACTGCAAGCAATATTGGGGTCAAACTCCAGAAATATAAAGGAGAAAATAATGCAAGCAGCCAGAATGAAATAATTCAAACATCAGGGAGCCAGAGGCAGGATTACACAGAACTTAGTAGCTTCTATGTTAAAAAAAGCAGAGGGCTTGTAATATGATATTATAGCAAAGAAGCTTGGATTATAACTCAAGAATTAGCCACCCAACAAATTTGAGTATAATCTTTCAGAGGAAAAATGGACATTCAATAAAATAGGGGACTTTCAAGATTTCCCAATGAAAAGACCCAAAACTGAACAGAAAATTTTATCTTCTAATACAAGATTCAACAGAAGTATAAGAAAGGTAAATAGGAAAGAAAAAACCACACTATTCATTATGATTAAACTATTTACATTCTTACATGAGAACATGAAACATAACTCTTGAGAACTATATCTTCATTAGGACAGTTAGAAAGCATATACATAGACAGTGGTTGTGGGTATAATTTGACTTTGATATGATAATACAAAAAAATTAGAGAGTGAAAAAATGATTATACTGGGACACAAGACAAGGAGAGACAGAATAGAATAAATTAACCACATGGAGAAGCACAAAAGACATATTACTGTTGAGGGAAAGAAGAGAGAGGGTGAGCATTTTTTGAACCTTACTCTCTTTAGATTTGTCTCAAAGAGGGAATAACATACAAATTCAGTTAGATAAAGAAATATATCTTACCATATAGGATAGTAGGAGAGGAAAGGGGGGGAAAAACGGAAGTGGGACTGAAGGAAGAGAGGGAAGATTGGAGAAGGAAATAGTCAGAAGTCATACACTTGAGGAAGGACAGGTTGAAAGGAGTTAGAAAAGTGTAAATTAAGAAAATAGGATGGAGGGTAATACACAGTAATTATAGCTGTGTATGTTAATGGGATGAACTTTCCCATAAAATGGAAGGAGATAGCACAATGGATTAAAACCCAGAATTTTACAAAATGATATTTACAAGAAATACATCTGAATCAGAAAGATATACAGAGGGTAAAGGTAAAGGGCTGGAGCAGAATATATTATACTTCAGCTGAAGTTAAAAAAAAAGCACTGGTAGCAATCCTGATTGCAGACAAAGCAAAAGCAAAAATTGATCTAATAAAAAGAGATGAGGAAGGGAAACTTCATGCTGCTAAAAGTCACCATAGACAATGAAATAATATCAATACAAAAGATATATGCACAAAGTGATATAGTTTCAAATTCTTAAGGAAGTTGAGTTAGTTACAGGAGGAAAAAGACAGCAAAACTATAATGGTGGGGGGACCTCAAACTCTTCCTCTCAGAATTAAATAAATCTAACTACAAAATGAGCAAGAAAGAAGTTAAGGAGGTGAATAGAATTTTAGAAAAATTTACATATGATAGACCTCTGGAGATAAAAAAATGAGTGGGGATAAGAAAGAATGTGACTTTTTCTCAGTAGAACATGGACCCAGGCAAAAAGTTACCATGTATTCAGGCACAAAGCCTCCCAATCAAATGCAGAAAGACAGAAATATTAAATGCATTCTTTACAGATCATAATACAATAAAAATTATGCATAATAAAGGGCCATGGAAAGATAGACTAGAAATTAATTGTAGAGTGGAGCCAAGATGGCAGAGTAAAACCAGTGACTTGCTTGAGCTCTCCCCCAAACCCCTCCAAATACCTGTAAAAATGACTCTAAATAAATTCTAAAGCAGCAAATCCCACAAAAAGATAGAGTTAAACAAATTTCCAGCCTAAGACATGCTAGATGGTTGATGGGAAAAGTCTATTACACCAGGCAGGGAGAGGAATGCAGTTTGGCGAGGGCACACAGGCAAAACAGGCCTCAGTGAACCTGGAGAAGGCCTCAGAGGACTGAATCATAGGCAGGTGTGCCGATTTCTAGGCTTCTCAACCCAGGATCACCAAAGACAACTTAGAAGGTCAGTAGGAAATCTCTGTGACTGAGGTGAGAGAGAAACTTGGTTCCCAGCCCACAGACTGAGGGGGAATCCAGTGGCTGATCAAAGGGGGATTGCAGGGATCTCTCAGCTGGTGCAGGATTCTCTTGCTTTGCTTATGCTTGGATCTGGGTGATAGTTGTGGGTGGTGGTTCTGGTGAAAGAGGATTGCTGGTGTGGTGGAGACTGTAGTGGTGGTGGAGAGGAAATCATCCTCACAGCTCCAAAGGAGAAAAGAGTGCTTGTGGCCACTCATAGACCAGAACACAGGCCAGGAAAGGAACAAACACCTCACCTCTTATCATATCACCTTGGAAGAACTAAAAATTTACAGGTCCATAGAAGTACCTCTGAAAACAGCTGCACAAAACCCCCAAAGCTAGGGACAGTACATTCTCCATACTGGAAGCAGACCCCTACCTTAACAAGGAGTTTAAAACTTAAGCAATTGACTGGAATTATAAACAAACAAAGGCACAAAAAAAAAATCAGACCATAGAATCTTTCTTTAGTGACTAAGAAGATCAAAACATACAACCAGAAGAAGACAACAAAGTCAAAACTCCTACATTCAAAGCATCCAAGAAAAATATTAATTGGTCCCAAGGCTATGGAAGAACTCAAAAAGAATGTTGAGAAGCAAGTAAGGGAAGCAGAGGAAAAACTGGGAAGAGAAATGAGAGTGATGCAAGAAAATCATGAAAAACAAGTCAACAGCTTGCTAAAGGAGACCCAAAAAATACTGAAGAAAATAATGCCTTAAAAAAATAGCCTAATCCAAATGACAAAAGAGGTCCAAAAAAGCCAATGAGGTGAAGAATGCCTTAAAAAGCAAAACTGGCCAAATGGAAAAGGAAGTCCAAAAGGTTACTGAAGAAAATACTTCCTTAAAAATTAGAATAGAGCAATTGGAAGCTAGTGACTTTATGAGAAATCAAGACACTGTAAAACAAATCCAAAAGAATGAAAAAAATAGAAAACTGTGAAATATCTCACTGGAAAAACAACTGACCTGGAAAATAGACCCAGGAGAGAGAATTTTAAAATTATTGGACTATCAGAAAGCCAAGACATCATCTTTCAAGAAATTATCAAGGAAAACTACCCTGATATTTTAGAAGAGGAGAGCAAAATAGAAATTGAAAGAATCAACCAATCATCTCCTGAAAGATATCACTAAAAGAATGTTGTAGCCAAATTCTAGAGTTCCCAGGTAGTTGGAGGGAAAAAAAAATTGTATAGATAGATAGATAGATAGATACATACATACATACATACATACATAGATACATAGATAAATAGAGGGTACAGAGTGAGTTGAAGATGAATGGGGTGATATCTGGAGAATAAAATTAAGGGGTGAGAGAGAATTATACTGGGAGAAGAAGAAAGGGAGAGGTAGAATTGGGTAAATTATCTCACATAAAACAGACAAGAAAAGGCTTTTACAGTGGAGAAGAAACAGGGGAAGGTGAGAAGGAATGAGTGAATCTTATTCTCATTGGATTTGACTTAACAAGGGAATAATATATACAATCAATTGGGTATGGAAATCTATCTTACCCTACAGGAAAATAGGGGGGAAGGGGACAAGAGAGCAGGGGGGATAATAGAGGGGAGGGCAGATTGGGGGAGGGGGTAATCAGAAGAAAACACTTCTAAGGAAGGACAAGGTCAAAAAAGAGAATAGAATAAATGGGGGGGCAAGATAGAATTAAGGGAAATATAGTTAGTTTTTCACAACATGACTACACATGTATAACCTGTATCGAGTTACTAGCCTTCTCAGTGAGGGTGGGTGAGGAGAGAGGAAGGGAGAAAATTTGGAATCCAAAGTTTTAAAAACAAAAGTCAAAAAAATTGTTTTCACATGCAACTGGAAAATAAGATACATTAGGAAATGATGCTGAGAAATCTATCCTGCCCTACAGGAAAACTGAAGGGATAGGGGATAAAAGAAGGTGGGGGGAGATAGAAGAGAGGGCAGATTAGGGGAAGGGGTATTCAGAATGCATGCCATCTTGGGATGGGGGGAGGGATGAGATGGGGAGAAAATTTGAAACTCAAAATCTTGTGGAAGAGAATGTTGAAAACTAAAAATTAATAAAAAAAAATTAATTGCAAACCAGAAGCATTTCCAATAAGATCACGGTGAAATAAGGATGTCCATTATCACCAGTGTTATTCAATATTGTATTGAACATGTTGGCTTTAGCAATAAGAGAAGAAAAAGAAATTGAAGGAATTATAATAGGCAAAGAAGACACAAAGCTATCACTCTTTACAGACATGATTGTATACTTAGAAAATCCTAAAGAATCAACTAAAAAAATTACTTGAAATAATTAACTACTTTAGCAAAGTTGCAGGATATAGAATAAACCCCACATAAATCATCAACATGTCTATATATTACTAATAAAACTCAGTAGCAAGAAAAAGAAAGAGAAATTCCATTTAAAATTACTGTAGACATAAATATATATACATATACATGTATACATATACATATACATATATATGTATATATGTGTATGTATATATACACACATATATGTATATGTATATATATACATATGTGTGTGTGTGTGTGTGTGTGTGTGTGTGTGTGTGTGTGTGTATATATATATATATATATATATATGTAGGAGTCTACCTGCTGGACAAATCCAGGAACTATATGAACACAAATATAAAACACTTCACACAAATAAAGTCAGATCTAAATAATTGGGAAAATATCAGTTGCTCATGGGTAAACCAAGCAAATATAATGAAAATGACAATTCTACCTGAATTTATTTACTTATTCAGTGTCATGCCTATCAAACTACTAAAAAATACTTTATAGAACTAGAAAAAATAATAACTAAATTCATCTGGAATAACAAAAGGTTCAGAATGTTAAGGGAACCAATGAAAAGAAATGTAAGAGCAGGTGGCCTAGCTGTACCAGATCTAAAACTCTATTATATAGCAGCAATAATCAAAACCACTTGGTACTGGCTAAGAAATAGAGTGGTAGATCAGTGGAATAGGTTAGGTACACAAGATATGGTAGTAAATGCCCATAGTAATCTACTGTTTGATAAACACAAAGACTCCAGATTCTGGGACAAGTACTCATTATATGACAATCATTGGAGAGAAAAATGGACAAAACAATGGCAGAAACTAGGCATAGACCAACCTCTTATACATTATATCAAGATAAGGTCAAAATGGATATGTGATTTGGACATAAATATTGATACCATAAACAAAGTAGGAGAGCAAGGAATAGTTTATCCATCAGATCTATGAAGAAGTGAAGAATGTATCACCAAACAAGAGAGAGAACATTATGAAATGCAAAATGGATAATTTTGATTACATTAAATTAAAAAGGTTTTGCACAAACTAAGCCAATGAAACCAATATTTAAAAAGAAAGCAGAAAGCTAGGAAACAAATTTTACAGTCAGACTCTGACAAAGGCCTCATTTCTAAAATACACACAAAAAAAAAAACTGAGTCAGAGTTATAAGAATAAAAGTCATTCCCCCAACTGATAAATGGTCAAAGGATTTGAACAGGCAATTTTGAGATGAAGAAATTAAACTTATCTGTACTCATACAAAAATGCTCTAAATCACTATTGATTAGGGAAATGAAAATTAAAACAACTCTGAGGTACCACCTCATACTTATCAGATTGGTTAACATGACGAATAGGAAATGATAAACGTGGGAGTTGTGGGGAAAATGGAACACAAACACATTGTTGGTGGAGTTGTGAACTGATCCAACCATTCTGGAGAGCAATTTAAAACTATACCCAAAAGGTTATTAAATTGTGCATACCCTTTGATCCAGCAATAGCAGTAGTAGGTCTGTATCCCAAAGAGATAATAAAAAAGGTCAAAGGACTCACATGTACGAAAATTTTTACAGCAGCTTATTTTGTGGTGACCAAGAATTGGAAATTAAGAGGGTGTTCATCAATTAGGGAACAGTTCAACAAGTTGCAGTACATGAATGTACTGGAATAATATTGTTCTATAAGAAATGATGAGGTGGCGGATTTCAGAAAAAAAACTGGAAAAATTTACATGAACTGATGACAAGTGCAGTGAACAGAACCAGGGGAACATTTTACACAGTAACAGCAACATTGTGCAAGGATCAACTTCTACAGACTTAACTCTTCTCAGCAATGTAATGATGTAAGACAACTAAAAAAAAAAAACTTTTGATGGAAAATGCTATCCACATCCTGACAAAGAACTATTGAGTGTGAATGCAGATTGAAACATGCTATTTTCTCTCTCTCTCTCTTTTTTTTCCTCTTTCTCATGGATTTTACCTTTTTTTCTGATTCTTCTTTCACAACATTACTAATGTGAAAATATGTTTAATATGATTGTACATGTATAGTCTATATCAGACTGCATGCTGTCCTGAGGAGGAGGCAGAACAGGCTGGGGGAAAAATTTGGAACTCAAAATCTTATAAAAATGAATGTTGAAAGCTAAAAATAAATTTAAAAAAAGAAAAAAATAGAATGACTTTGAGCAAATAAGTTACTTTGATTATTGTAAATACCCAAATTTTCTATAAAAGGAAATATGAAGATACTATCTGCATCCAGAGAAAGAATTGATAAATATAAATATGTTTAGAATAATTTTACATATATACATACACATATGTGTGTTTGTGTAATGATGGTCAATTCTTGGGGGGGAAGAAAAAAGAAAATAAATTTACATGATAATTTTGTAGTATATTTAAAAGGAATAGCAAGTTATACAAAGAAATTGAATTAATAAGCATAGACAATGGAGGAAACAGAACTATCATATTTCTCAGATGACCTGTACATGTAGAGAATCCTAGAGAATCACCTAAAAAACTACTTGAAATAATTAACATCTTTACTAAACTTGCATGGTATAAAATAAATCCACATAATTTATTATTATTTGTATAAATTACCAAGATATCCCAGCAGAAAGAAATGACAAGAGATATTCCATTGAAAATAAGTCCAAGGGCAGATAGGTGGCACAATGGATAGAGTATCTACCCTGGAGTCAGGAGGATCTGATTTCAAATCCAGCCTCAGACACATAACACTCACCAGCTGTGTGACCCTGGGCAAGTCACTTAACTCCAATTGCCACACCTAAATATATATGTGTGTGTGTGTGTGTGTGTGTGTGTGTATGTATATACGTATATGTATGTGTATATGTATATATGTATGTATATGTATATATGTGTGTGTGTGTGTATATGTGTATGTATATGTGTATATATATGTGTGTGTATATATATATATATATATATCTCAAAGAAAATAAGTCCAGACAGACCTTTCCATACTTTTCTGCACTCATTACATACACCATTTCTTCCACCACAGTGATATTCCATTGCATTCACATACCACAGTTTATTTAACCATTCCACATCAATGGGCATATTCTTTGCTTCCAATTCTTTGCTATTCCAAAAAGTATTGCTAGAAATATTTTGGTGTATATAGGGACTTTCTTCTTATCAATAGCTGATTTGGGGTATAAGCCCAATAACGGAGTCTCTGGATCATAGAGTAGGAATATCTTGTTCTCTCTATTTACATAATTACAAATTACTTTCTAAAATGCTTGTACCATCTCATGGCTCAACCAACAACATAACCCAATGTCTATCATTCCAAAACCCCTCCAGCATTGAGTATTATCATTTTTCTCATCTTTGCCAATTTGCAGGGTATGAGATGAAACTTTGTCATTGTTTTGTTTTGTATTTCTCTAATTACTAGTGATTTCAAGCATTCTTTCCTGTAGTTGTGAATACTTCATAATTTTTGTTTGGAAAACTGCTTGTTCATATGCTTTGTCTACTTATCAACTGGACTATAGCTGTTAATCTTACATATGTTTAGTAATAGTTTATGTAGCTTGGATACCAAACCCTTATCAGAAAAATTTGATAAAAAGATTTTTTTTCCCCTTTCAACCACTCTTCTTCTTACTTTGGGTGAATCAATTTGGTCTGTGCAAAAGATTTCTAGTTTCAAGTAAGCAAAATTATCAATTTTATCTTATATAATTGTCTCAATTTTTTTTATTTTGCTAAGAATACAACTATTACCTATAGCTCTGAGAGGTATATGATCTGCTTCTCTTCTATTTAATACTTCGATCATTAATATTAAAGTTATGTATCCATTTAAAATATATTGAAGAATATGCTGTAAGGCAATGGTGTCCAATGCATATAGAAATAGATGCCTACAAGCTTCACACGGACAACTAGCATTATCTAAGTTGTATTGTATTTTCACTTAATTTGTTTAGCATTTTCCAATTACATTTTAAACTTGTTTAGGCACATTCAGGGGTTTGTGGTCCACAAGTTGTGAGTTTGGCATCTCTCATGGATGGTGTTGGTCTAAGCCTAATTTCTGCCATATTATTTTTCCCAGTTGTTTTTATTAAAAGACAAGTTTTCATCTTCCCCTCCCTGGTAATTTATGTTTCCCACTTTATCAAATGCTGTTTTATTAAGTCCCATTGTTTCTGATTATCCCTTGTCTAGTCTGTTCAATTGCTCTATTTGTCTATTCTTTAATATTAGACAGTTTTGATGATTGCTGTTTTATAAAGCAGTTTATGGTCTTGAAGTGCTATTCCCTAGTCATATTTTTTTTCTTTTCATTATTTCCTTTGATGTAGAAGGGTTTTTCTTTTTACTAAATGAATTTTATTACTATTTTATCAAATTCTATAAAGTATCCTAATTTACTGATACATCAATAAAAGTGTGGATAAACTTTGGAAGTACTCTCATTTCTATTATATTGGCACAGCCTAGCCATGAGCACTGAATATTCCTCTAAGTATTTTTTTTTAATTTAAGGAATACTTTGTAATTAAATCAACATCTTTTGAGTGTTTTGGTAGGGTGATTCCTAGATATTTTGTGTATTTCATAATTATTTAAGAAGGGGTTACTTTTTTTGTTTGCTCCTTGAATTTTGAAATTATTATGCAGAAATGCTGTTGATTTTTGAGGACTTATTATTTAGCCTGAAACTTTAATGAAGCTATTGATTGTTGTAAATAGAATCTTTGTTCATAGTGTAGGATTTTCCAAGCCTATCATTTATATCATCAGAAGATCGGGATAGATTTATCACCCCTTTACCTATCTTAATGCATTTAGTTACTTTCTCTTTTCTTATTGACATTTCTAGCATTTCCATAATTATGTTAAATAGTGGAGGGAGTGGGCATCCTTGCTTCACTCCCATACTTATTGGAATAGGTTTTAGTATATCCCTATTGCATATAATGCTTTTTTTGTTTATTTTAGATAGGTGCTTTTTTTTATTATACTGAAAAAGGTCCCTTAATGCTTATACTTTTTAGGGTTTTGTTTTGTTTTGTTTTAGCATAAAAAATGGGGTACTTTGTTAAAGGATTTTTAAGCTTTTCTTGAGATGATAATGAAGTTTTGGATGTTTGTGTCTTTAATATAATTAATTATATGACTCTCTAATGTTGAACCATCCTAGCATCCCTAATATAAATTCCATTTGGTCATAATGAATGATTTCTTGGATAAATCACTGTAATCATATCAGGATTTTGTAGAAAATGTTTGAGTCAATATTCATTAATGATATTGGCCTATGCTTTTCCTTATGTGTTTTATCTTTCCCTGATTTAGATATTGGGGTTATACTTGACTCATAAAAAGATTCTGAAATAGTGCTTTCTTTCTCAATTTTTGAGAATAATTTGTGATGTATAAGTACCAACTGGTCATTAAAAGTTGATAGAATTTTCCTATAAATTCATCAGAACCAGTAGTTGTTATTGTTGTTGTTGTTGCTGTTATTTGTTTGTTTGGGATAATTCCTTTACACTTAGATCTATTTTCTCCTCTGAGATTAAGTTAATTCAGATCTGATCATCTGATAGCTGATGTATTTAATTATGTTTTTGAAGATGTTCCTCTATTTCTTTTGTGTTCTTTGTTTTCCTGGTATTTAACCGTGCATAGTGAATTTTGATTATTCTTTTTATTTTTTCTAATTTTATTGTGATTTCGTCTTGCTCATTTGCCATTTTATTGACTTGATTTTCTGGCCCCTTTAAAATTTGATTAGCTAAAAGTTTGTTGATTTTAGTAGTCTTTAAAACACTCTTAGTTTTACTGATTACTTTTGGTGTTTTTTTTAATATTCAATTAACCTATATCCCCTCTTTTTCATCTTTCTTTTGTACTTATTGTACATTTACTTACTTGTCAGCTTTCTGAATTTTAAATGAATACTGAACACATGAATCTTCTCTATTTCTATTTTGTTAATGTATGTTTGTAAAGATACAATTTTTTCCGTCCTGAGGATGGCTTCAGCTGCTTACCAGAAATTTTGATATAGTTTCATCATTGTTATTTTCTTATGTAATTATCATTTCTATGATTTGCTATTTGACCCAATAATTATTAAGAATTTCATTGTTAAACTTCCATTGGAGTCTGTGATTTTTATATTTGGCCCGTGAACCAATGACTATTTGTGTTTTATTATTGTCTGTACATTTATTTGAAACATCTCTGTGTACCAATACACAGTCTATTGTATTGTTGTTGTTAAAATTCTTTATGGTAGTGAGAAATATGTGTGTGTGCATAAGTGTGTGTGTGTGTTTGCAATTCTTTTGCCACCACATTTAAAAGTTGCCACTATATTTTTCACTAATTTGTTCAGTTCTATATTTTACCTTTTATTTTTCTTTCTGTTAGACTTATCCAATAGAGGGATGTTGAAGTCTCCTCTCTGTCACTATTGGGTTACTGTTTATATCTTCTGGTAGCTCAGTTAAAGTCTCATTTATCAATTTAGATGCTAATATATTTAGATAGTGCAAGTTTATCAGTGATATTGTTTTGCTGTCTTTGGTAATGGCGTTAAACTCAAATAGATATAGGGGCCACTAAACCATATGTAAGGATCTCTGCAGGACACCTATTTATTTAGAAAACCACTTATTAACATTATCTATGTTCTACTGGATTTTAATTTATTTTTTTATTTTATTAAAATGTCATTTCCAAATGACATTTTAATCTTGTTCAGGCCTACTTGTAAATGTTTTGGGCCATGTGTTTGAAACCTTTAGTCTATCATTCCTTTCACTATAATGTAGTTTCATTTATCTCTTTATTTTTAAATGTTTGTTTTTGTTTTGTCAAATAGCACGAATGCAATACTTGCTTATTTGCATTTACTTGATTAATAGTAATTTTCTTTCTATCTTCTCAGTTTTATTGTTGTATATATTTGATATTTAAATTTGTTTCATGTAAAGAACAAATCATACTGTTTTGTTGTCTTATCCAATCTGTTGGTCTTCTACATTTTATTAAGTGTTTAATCTATTCAAATTTAAAGTTTTGAGAGTTAAGCTTATATTTTTCTTCCAATTTTCTAAAATTGTTTTTATTTTCATTTCCCTCTCTCTGCTATAAAAATAGCATTGTTTTACTTGAGTAGCATTAGGTTTTTTTTGGGGGGGGGTTTCTCTTTTTAAATGTGGCCCTTTTCACACTGGCTCTCTTCCACTAACTCCCAATTTCCTTCTCCCATTAATTACATCTTTCCCTTTGGAGCTTTATTTATTAGTTCCTATTTTTTCCCAGCTTTTACCTAGCCATTTGTTATCCCTTTTTCTCCCTCTCAGGTAGTCATGCAAATTCTCTCTCTCCTTTTCTTAAACTAGATTAGATTTTATTATTATTATTATTAATTATTATTTCATTAGATGTTTTAATATTTTAATTTTTGTTCCCCTTTCCTGATAAGATTTCTCTCATTCTCTTATTAGTTGTCTTTTTCTGTCTAATATCTTATTCTCTGGTTTCTGACCCATAAACTTGTCTAGTCTCTCTCTATTTGTATATCTCTCATGGAATCAAAACTTCTAGAGCATCTGTTCTGGGCTCTCCTCTCTAGGAAGTTTCTGACACTTTTACAGCTCATCACTCAGATCCCTCTTTTTCCATTGTGCCTCACACACAGAAGCAGACCAATTCCTGAAGGTGACAGAGAAGATGTTGTCTCATGGTAGCACTCTGCAACCATATCTCTGATTATGTAGTCCACCACTGATTTATGATCTCCCTCAATTGCTTTCTTTTCTACATTTGCCTCAAAATCTCCTCCTCAGGTAATGCTCTCTTCTTTTCCCAGGTGCCAGTTGCCTCTAGGGATTCTAACTTCCAAGATAGTACAAGTGGTCTTTTCAAGCACCAAATCCTTTCAGACCACACCAACCACAAGGCCCCCATTTTCCTTTATAGAACATCTCTCTTCACCCATAGAAGCATTCATCAGTGAAACCTCTTCCCACTACCAAAGCAAGCTCTCTTTCCTATTCCTCCTCTTTTCAATTTTTTCCTCCTCCTTCTTATTCATTAGCCTGTAGGTTCTTCTCTTCCTGATACCACAGGGTATCCTTTCCCTCAACACTATCTCTCAACTTCAAATTTGACCTCTGTATATCATGTACTCTCCTTCATCCTGCTGCTTCTCTCCCTGAAGGTTGTGGCTAGGTTCTGTCTTTAGTGTCTGAGGTTTGCCTCTTCACGGTTACCTCCACCTAATTTATGCCTTCACCCCTGTCTCTTTGTGTACATTTACAAAAAAAGTCTCTTAGTGGTCTCTCTATTATCACTCTGTTGCTAATATTGTCTTAGGCTGCTGCATTTGTTGATCTTGTGCATTTCCGTTGTCTAGTATGTTTGAGAAACATTTTTTTTTCTAAAGGTCTGATTTTCATTCTAAGAATGTTTTTAAAAGCCTCTTTATTATTGAATATCTATCTTTTTTTTAAAATTTATTGTTAAGTTCATATTTTTAGGAAAGGTCACCATTGGCTACATCCTGAAAGCCAATACTCTTCAGAACACATTATTCAAATATTATATCTATTGTACAAACAAAACAAATGTTGCCAAGATTGGAAGGAAAACAGAAAATTGGGGGTAAAATTATTGACTGTTTTTTAGGTAAAGGTCTGATATCTCAAATATATAAAGAACTTTGTTGAATCTGTAAGAATATGAGTCATTCCCCAACTGATAAGTGGTCAAAGGATATGAACAGACAGTTTTCCAATGAAGAAATCAAAACAATTTAGAGCTATGAAAAAAGGGCTCTAAATCATTATAAATTAGAGAAATGCAAATGAAAACAACCTTGAGATATCATTTTATACCTATCAGAATCGCTAAAATGATTGAAAGGGAAAGCCACAAATATTGGAGGGGATAAGGAAAATTTGAGATACTAATTCATTGTTGGTGGAATTGTGAACAGATCTAGCCATTTTGGAGAGCAATCTGGAATTATGCCAAAAGAGTTATTAAACTGCCTATACACTTTCACCCAGAAATTCCACTACTAGGTCTGTTTCCAAAGATGATTAAGGGAAAAGGAAAAGAACCTATATGTTCTAGAATACTTATAAAAGCTTTCTTTGTGGTGGCAAAGAACTGGAAACTGTGCGGCTGCCCACCAGTTGGGGAATGGCTGAACACGTTATGATATATGATTATGATGGAATACTACTGTGCTACAAGAAATAATGAGCTCCATGATGTTAAAAAAAACAAACAAACATGGATATACTTTCATGAAATAATGAAGAGCAAAATGAGCAGAACCAAGAGAGAATTGTATAAAGTAAGGGCAGTATTGCTTTAGGAACACCTTTGAATGGGTAGGTCATTTTGACTATTCTAATACCAAAATTAATTACAAAGGATATATGTTTTTTTAATTCATTTATTTATTTTTAGTTTTCAACATTCACTTCCACAAGATTTTGAGTTTCAAATTTTCTCCCCATCTCGCCCCTCCCCCCACCCCAAAATGGCATGCATTCTGAGTACCTTTTCTCCTAATCTGCCCTCCCTTCTATCTCCTCCCCCCTTCTCTTATCCCCTTCCCCTTCAATTTTCCTCTAGGGCAGAATAGATTTCTATACTCCATTTCCTGTATATCTTATATACAGTTGCATGTGAAAACAATTTTTTAACTTTTGTCTTTAAAATTTTGGGTTCCAAATTTTCTACCTTCCTCCCTCCCCACTAACCCTCATTGAGAAGGCAAGCAACTCAATACAGGTTATACATGTATAGTCATGCAAAACACTTCCAGAATAGTCATGCACTTCTCCCACACCAAAGACACAGACTTTTCCTACTGACCTTCTAAGTTGTCTTTGGCATTCATGGGTTGAGAGGTTTGGAAACCGCCACAACTGCCCGCGATTCAGTCCTCTGAGGCCTGCTCCAGGGTCGCTGTGGCCTAGGTGCCCAAGCCGAACTGCATTCTTCTCCCAGCCCAGAGCATATACCTTTCCAATCAACCATCCAGGTTGTCTTGGGCTGGAAATTTGTTTCACTCTGTCTCTTTGTGTGTTCTGCTGCTTTAGATAAATAAGAGGGCATTCATTACCTGTTTAGAGCCATTTTTAACAGGTATTTGGAGAGGTTTGGGGTAGAGCTCAAACAAATCACTGCTTTTATTCCTCCACTCCCCTACAAAGGATTTATGAAGAAAGATGCTTTCTGCATTCAGATAAAGAACTGATAAATAGATACATATATATATAGAATGATTTTACATACACACATACATACATATGTGTGTGTATACACACATGCACACACATACACATACATAAGCATATTTCTGTGTAATGATAGCCCCCTCTAGCATGGGGGGGAAGAATGGAAAAAAAATTAACATGCTAATTTTATTGTATATTTAAAAGGAATAGTAAGTTGTATTTAATAGAGTTGCAGTTTCTAGTGCAATTATCTTTTTTTTTAATCGTACGATGTTATGGAAATTTTTGTATTATTCTGTAAATTAAAAACAGAATAAATAAAAATTTAAAAATAAAATAAATGATTATTTAAAAAAGAACACATTATTTTATTTTCTTCTGTGTTTTCTCAGGGGTACAAAATATTCGTATGTTATTTGAATTTCTTTTCCTTTGTGTTTGAAGGTCTTTCTCCCAATTGCTTGTAGAATTTATTGTTTCTGAATTGAATTCTTAAATTTATCCACTATGTGTGTTGGAGTTTGCAGTCTTGTTTTTTGTTCTTTTTTTGGAGGCAATCTATGAACTATTTCAATTGGTATTTTATCTTCTATGTTCAGAAGTTATTGGAAATTCTCTTGTATTGTTTTCTACACTATTGTGTTAAGGGGTTTTCTTCTGTCATGTTTGTTTGTTTTCTTTTGTTTTTTTTTTTTCTGGGAAACCTATGGTGTTTAGGTTGTCTCTACACATCCTGTCTTTGAAATTAGTATGTTTTGGTTCCATAGTGAGCATATTTTCTTTTGCTTCATTTTTTGCTTACCTTCTTTTACATTGTCCTTTGCTTCTGTGTACTTGCATCATCAATCTATTGTTCGTTCTTTTGCCATGACAGACTCTAATTTTTCTATTCTGCCCATTATTGTTGCTGTGCAGGTCATAGCTTATGCTCTTTGCATATGTTCCAAAGGTAACAACTAATAGCAAAGTGTTCAAATAGCAACATGTTACAAGTAATGTTCTGAATTTGAGACAATGAAAAATGAAAATAGGATCCATTAGGTCATCTACTAAGGGCCATCACAATGTTGCAGGCTTGTGATAACAAATACAAAAATGAGATAGTGCTTACCTTCAATGAACTTATATAATTGTATTATACTGAGACGGAGCATCTTGAGCTGGGCTCTGTGAACTTGTGTCATATGTCAGATCTGTATACATGACAAGCATAGGGGTATATATGATGCATGTAAATATATACACATGTTTACTGTGTGCATATATGTATATATGTTTGTGTATATATAAATATTTTTATAACTGACTTATTTCTGCAATCCTACATATTTTGTTTTATACATTTAAAATTATATTCTGAGAAGGGCATTTCCAGATTGTTAAAGGGATCTGTGACACTGAAACAGTTTAGAATATCTGTTACAGGAGAAGGCAATATATACGGGAAAAAGGGGGGTCGGAAGTGTCACAGCTGAACTAAAAACCCCCAGCCCATTGTTCTTTCTCCATTACCAGCTATGCATAAATGAGATAACTTGGGCATTTTTGAGGGGATAATTCAAAGATAGGAAGTAGAACAGGAACTTGTTCACATGAGTCATGCTGACCATTGTATCCCCAGTACTGGACGTCACATCTATCTTACCCCCATGTCATCTCCTTGAGGGATTGTTTCTTCTTACTTTTGTGTCTTTATTGTCCAGAGTAGTACCTGGCATAAAGTGTGCACTGAACACATGCTTATTGCTTATAGATTGATTAATTAATACAGGGCTAATTTTCATGTTTATCAATATGCTAGTATGTTCACTAAGTTTGATTTTGACATCAAAATGCATCCCCATCTAATTTTTATTTTTCATAACATAATGTGTGTTTTGGAAAGGAGTGGGGGATCATAACCAAGTACTTTCTCACAGTACGTTGGCCAGGAAGACGGAAAGAAGACTTGCTTCTGATGGATGAAACAGATACATATCTAAATAGAAGCTCAGGAAAAAATATGGAGGAAGCCAAATCCCTGTTCTCTCTTCCCTCAATCAGAGCAAAAAGAACAGAACAATTACCCCTATTTTATTTCATTAAAGCTAGCCCCACTGCACTATAAATCCTCTTAAAGCAAGGCATAGGAACTAGAACATTTTTACAGAAGAAAAATAAAAAAAAAAACCTGTCATCTATAGTACCCATTTCATATTCCTCCCAATGAAAATACTGAGGCAATCAACACTGAAATTTATTAAAATAAACAGGTTAATAGAGTGTTTTCATGGGTATGTTAAAGTAATTTTAACTAAAAGTTTTATTAGGAATACCCAGCAGTAAACCAGTAATATGGACATCTGGTAAGCATTTAGAAGGTAACTAGGCACATAAAATTTTAATCATCAATTTCTTCAGTATTTAAGACTATATAGCTATCAACATATTTTTCATAAAGAAAGTCATGCACTACTGTCAGTTATATTTATTACACTGAGGAACATTTTAATATAATAATGCAGATGTCTTCATTCCATAAACCCCAATGGTACTTAAAGTTAGAATTTTATTACTTGTGCCTAGGGCCAAACAAAGCTATAAACCTGCTAAACTCTAATTCAGATACTGCTGTTGGGTTTTGCACATTTGAGTTGTAAATTACAATATGAAGTAACCAAATGTGTAGAAAAAAATTATAGTCATAGAGCCATAGTTCTGGATTCATAGGATTTCATGAGGAATCAAGGAACAAATTTATAAACATCAACACACTACTATGGGATTATGATTTTTCCCCCAAAACATTACAATGATGTTCAAGGGATGGCGTATCAATCAGACACACCATCAGACTCTTTTTTCCCCAAAAAACATTTTGCTTCATACAGTACTTATATCCAAAACAATCATCTTTGTCCCTCTCTCTCTACTTCTCAGAAAGATATTGGCCAAATGCTCCATGTCATCACATTATGAAGATATTAAAAAACATTATAAGGGATCTCTCCCATGACATTTTGTAACATGCATGGTATTCAGAGAGGGCAGCTGAAAATAATGCAATCAAAAGGATGGTAAATTCTCCAGTTAGATTATTCAAGCAAAGACAAATATTTTAACATAATACTTTAAATAAACCAAAAAGTGAGGTAATTACTTTATGGTAACAAGATAAATACATTTTAGTTAGTAAGGATCAAAATATAACCATGGAAATACTGTTTTTTTTAACACAGCTAATCTTAATTCTATATTTTCTTTATTTCAAAACAACTAAAATGAGAAATGATAGAGTTTTTTAACAAAAGAGAATAAACATTTAATTTGGAAATATTAAGTCTACATTTAAGTAGCAAAACAGATAATTATGGCAATCATCTGAAAATGAATGTCAAAAAAGCAAATATTTTCTCTGTCTACTAGGGTTTTTTTGCATTTTAATGTTTTAAAGTAGCAGATCTATAAAAAAAATCTCTCATCTCTTTTAATAGAAATAATATGAGAGCTGCTAGTGGGAAAGATTCCACTTGTTAATCTAGGAAAAATTGTTTGGATGTTAAATTATTTTAATATGCATTTTATTTTTTTTTTACTTTTCCTGAATGTTGATGAATACTTTAAAATAAGGGATGGCAATCACATGATAATTTCAATAAATGCAGAAAAAGCTTTTGACAAATTATAACACCCATTCCTATAAAAAAACACTAGAAAGCATAGGAATCAATGTAGTTTTCCTTAAAATGATAGAATAGCATCTATCTAAAAACATCAGAAAGCATTATGTGTAATGGGGATAATCAAGAAGTATTTTCAATAAGTTCAGTGGTGAAACAAGGATGCCCATTATTGCCACTCTTGTTCAATATGGTACTAGAAATGTTAGCTTTAGCTATCAGAAGAAAAAGAATTTGAAGGAATTAGAATAGGCAACAAAGAAATAAAACTATCACTCTTTGTAGATGACATCATGGTATACTTAGAGAATCCTAGAAAACCAATTGAAAAACTACCTGAAATAATTAACAACTTTAGCAAAGTTACAGGATGTAAAATAAATCCACATAAATAATTACCATTTTTATATATTACAAGCAGCAAGAGATATAAAGAGATATAAAAAGATATAAAGAGATATAAAGATATTTAAAGTTACTGTAAACAATAAAAAAACATTTCGGAGTCTACCTGCCAGACAAACTCAGGAACTATATGAACGCAATTACAAGACACTTTTCACAAAAATAAAGTCAGATGTAAATAATTGGAAAAATATTGGTTGCTCATGGGTAGGTCAAGCTACCCATTCATTAACAAAAGTTATTGAATATCAAGGGAACTAATATAAAGAAATGCAAGGTGAGATGGCCTAGCCATACCTGATCTGAAACTGTATTACAAAGCAGCAATCATCAAAACTACTTGTTACTGGCTAAGAAATAGAGTGGTCAATCAATGGAATAGGTTAAGTACACATGACACAATAGTCAATTACTATAATAATCTACTACTTGATAAACCTGAAGACTCCAGCTTCTGGGTAAGTACTTACTATTTGACAAAAACTGCTGGGAAAACTGGAAAACAGCCTAGCAGAAACAAGGCACAGACCAACAGCTTACACTTTATACCAAGATAAGGTCAAAATGGGTACACAATTTAGACACAAATGTTGATACCATAAGCAAATTAGGAGAGCAAGGAATAATTTACCTGTTAGATTTTTGAAGAAGGAAAGAATTTATGACCAAAGAAGAGACAGAAAACATTATGAAATGTAAAATGGATAATTTTGATTATGTTAAATTAAAGTGTTTTTTGCACAAAGCCAATGCAATCAAGATTAGAAGGGAAACAGAAATCAGAGAAACAAATGTTATAGCCAATTTCTCTGATAAAAACCTCATTTCTAAAATATATAGAGAACTGAGTAAAATTTCTAAGAATACAAACCATTCCCCAATTGACAAATGGTCAGGGGATATTTACAGATAGTTTTCAGATGAAGAAATTAAACCTATCTACAGTCATATAAAAAAATGCTCTAAATAACTATTGATTAGAGAAATGCAAATTAAAACAACTCTGAGATACTACATCACACTTATCAGACTGGCTAACATGACAAAACAAGAAAATTATGAATATTGGAGAAGATGTGGGGGGAAATGGAACACTAATGAATTATTGTTGGAGTTGTAAACTGATCCAACCATTCTGGAGAGCAATTTGGAACTAAACTAGAAGGGCTATAAAACTCTTCATACCCTTTGCTCCAGCAATATACCACTACTATGTCTGTATCCCAAAAGATCATACAAAAGGGGAAAGGACTCGCATGTTCAAAAATATTTATAGCAGTTCATGTGTGTGTGTGTGTGTGTGTGTGTGTGTGTGTGTGTGTGTGTGTGTGTGTGGTGGCAAAGAATTGGGAATGGAAGGGATGTCCATCTATTGTGGAATGACTGGTATATGAATGTAATGAAATACTATCGTTCCATAAGAAACAATGAGCAGACAGATTTCAGAAAAACCTGGGGAGACTTGCATAAACTGATGTTGAGTAAAGTGAGCAGAACCACAAGAACACTGTATACAGCAACAGCAACATTGTGCAATGACCTGCTTTGTTAGACTTAGCTCTTCTCAGCAATGCAATGATCTAAGACAATTCCAAAAGACTCAAGACGGAAAATGCTATCCACATCCAGAGAAAGAACTATGGAATCTGAATGCAGATTGAAGCATACTCTTATTTGTTGGTTTTGTAGTTGTTGTTGTTGTAGTTTTTTTTCTTTCTTGTGTTTTTTTTTCCTCTTTTGTTCTGAGTCTTCTTTCACAACATGACTAATATGGAAATATGTTTAATATGATTGTGCATGTATAGCCTATATCAAATTGCATGCCATCTTGGAAAGGGGGAGGGGCAAAAAGGGGGAAATTTAGAACTCAAAATCTTATAAAAGTGAATGCTGAAAAATAAGAATAAGAAACTAGATACTTTTAAAAAAGAATAATATCAACCAAAAAAAATATATGGCATGGTAGAGTGTATATGCTAGATTTAGAACTAGAAAAATGGAAGTCCAAATCAGAGACTAGCTATGTGACCATGAGCAAGTCATTTTTCCTATCTCAACCTATAAATTTTCCTCATAAAATGAGCGTAGAAATACTTAAGGTACCTATCTCACAAGGCAGCTAGGTGGTATAGAGGTTAGAGCACTGGGCCTGGAGTCAAGAACTCCTGAGTTCATATCCAGCCTCAGAGACTTAATTATCTGTGTGACCCTAGACAAGTTACTCAAACCCTCTTTGACTCAGTTTCCTCCTCTGTAAAATGAGCTGGAGATGGAAATAGCAAACCACTCCAGTATCTTTGCCAAGAAAACCCCAAATGGGGTCACAAAGAGTAGGATACAATGAACAACAATAACAACAACTACCTATCTCAAGGCTTATTCTAAAGTCTGAATGAGATAATGTATATCAAACATACTTTTACACATTTTAAAGTGTCCTATAAATTTCACTTTTGTCTAGTATCAAATGAAGTTGATACAGTCACATGAAAAGCAATCATTTAAAAAATTGACCGGTAGATTGCTACTGAACTATATACTTGTTGTGTTAACTTACACAATCATGACTCTAATGTCATGAGTATTTTTGACAATTCAATACACACACACACACATTCTAAGAATGTTCATCACACTATATAATAATAGCAGATATCATTATAGACTTTAAGGCTCATGAAGTGCTTTACTGCATACATTATCTCACATGAATAAGGGATTGCAACCCAAGTTCCTTCTGACTAATTCTATCACTATTTTCACTATACTACATTGTCTTTACATGTAAAAGTATTCTCTGATAGTTGTGGTAAATATATTCAGAATCACCAAATTTGTAGAATATTTTTAGCGTTAGTCAATGAGCATTTATTAAGTATTTCTATGTTAGGTACTATGCTAAGTGTAGAAGAAACAAAAAATGGAGAAAAAAATGTCTGATCTCAAGAAGCTCATATTCTAAGGGGAGAGAGAAACTGCAAACCATTATGGAAATACAGATATTTGCAGTGTAAATAGCAGGCTCTCTCTGAGGGATGATTCTAGTAACGGGGGTGGAGGGATGGGGAGGCATAGGGTAGATATGAGGTTTAGGAAAGGCCTGTATGAAGATGGGATTACAGGATTTGTGGTGAATCTTGAAGGAAGTCAAAGGGAGAAAATTGCATGCATGGGGGTATGCCCAGTGAGGAGGCACTGAGTTGAAAGATAGAGATTGAGATCATGTGGAGGAAACAGCAAGTTGGCCAGTGTCACTGAATCTTAGAGAACATGGAACAAAGAAAATATAAGACTGGAAAGGTAGGAAGATGCTAGGTTATGAAAGGTTTTAAAAAACAGAGATATTTATAAGCGATCCAGCGGGTAAATGTTGAATTTTTTTATTGAAATTGTTGTTATAATCTTTCTATCAACATATGTGTAGATACTCCTATATATCTGTAATCTAGACAGAGGTGTCAAGAAACTCCAGAGTACAGCCCTATATTAAAACATAACTCGGAAATGTTTCACAAAATAAATAAAAATAAAGTAAGATATTGATAATGTTAATTTGTGGTTTTTCTTAGTAGCTATGCTGTTTGTAGGGATCCATTTCTACTTGAGTTTGACACCTCTGATCTAGAAAATAATGCACAAATAGTATCTACCTGTTCCCACAGTCATTTTTATTACAAATTGGAAGAGAAAACCTCTATCAGGAAAAATTCATCACTGTTCAGTTTGAGATAGCACCCATAAACTTAGACTGATTAAGAGATATAAATGTTTTAAAATAAGGTAAAAACAGACTAAACTGAGATATTTTCAAGAAGGCAAACAAGATGTTTCTATGATAATCAATAGAACTTCTGCCAATAGAAACAATCAGATCAAGATTATGATTAAGTTAAATTTCCTCAGGGAATAGTAAGAACTGAGATCCAATTTAAATCCTCCTTGCTAATCTCCCAGATGCCACCCTTTTTCCAGTTTTTGAATTAGCTGTATGTTTTTGTTTGTCTTACATTATGTATAAAATATGTATTATTTATGTTCTGGGTGGGAGGAGGACCCTATCACTTAAATCTTTAATAACAAATGTTTAATCAATCATTCAACATTTATTTATTAAGTACCTACTGTGCACTAGGTATTGTAGTAGGCCTGGAAACATAAAGACAAAAACTAAATAACCCTTGGCCTCAAGAAGTTCACATTCTATCTATACTCTATTCCTCAGAGTAACAATTTATATAATATCTATTTTATGTTGCCTCATACAACCGTTCCTACATGAGGCCTTTCCTTGTCCCTTTAGGTGCTAATGCCTCCTCCTCAGGGTTATTTTGTATCCAATTTGTATGCATTTTATATATCTCTATATGTGCATTCCCCATTACGATGTAAGCTCCTTAATGACAGAGATTTGTTCCCTTTTAAAAATTTGATCAAAGCATGGAACACAGTACTTAGCACATGGCAGGTGTTTCTTAGTTTAATCCATTGATTATCTGACAAAAGCTATACTTACATCATTGCTTCCCATTGTAGAATTATTTAGCTTGAGATATTTGGGTCTTAAATATTCTCAATCAGTTACCTTTTCCCCCTCCTTAAGATTCTCAAATGAAAGATGTACATCATCATGTTGCGTGATACAATTGCTTCCTGGGGAAACCACAGTAGGTTAATTTTTTTAATTTATTTTTTTACCCCTGGGATCACAATATGTCCTAAATTAGGTTCCATGAGCTTCTTCAAATCTAGCATCAAATAAAAATAAATTCTTCTGAATTAGTATCAAAATTATCCAAGCTCATTTATAAAAAATGATTATAAATAATAAACATATTAACTCACTAATCAAGTCACTGAACTCTATAGTTAAAAACTAAAAAAATTCTCTTGAGTCTGAATTATTGCCTGAATTAAAGAGGTTGATCATATTTTCTCAGAATTATTTATTGGAGAAAAGAGTAGCATGAAAATCCGTGAACATGGGATCATCCACTTAAGAGCTAAAACAAGATGTATCTTCCTTATAAAACATTTTAAAATCTTTTCTTCTAAATCTGAATAATACATTATTTTCACAATCTATTTCAACTCCCTTCATCTTTTAATAATTAAATAGCTTATCACCTAGAATTTGCGTAATTCACTAAGAATTTACCAGATACTTCAAACAGCAAAACTTTTTAATCTATGAAATCACGTTTTTATATTATATGAAATTCTAATGACATGCATTTTTAGCCAAAGGGCCATAAATGGAGTTTGAATGGTCCATATCCTTCCATCATTATCTATTATGAAGACTCTGGGCACACTTGGTAATTTTTACACCTGTGATTCCTCACTTCTACCCAGATAGAATCTGAAAACTTGAGCATCTGACACTTCCCCAAGAGTAGCTACTAACTCTCGTCTACAGAATTCAAACAATGTGGTGTTGCAGAAAGAGCAGTGATTTTGGAATCAGAAGAACTTAGTTTTTAATCCTGGCTCAGGCAATTGCTGTCTTATGATTTGGGGCTAACTATTTAAGTTGGCTGCATCAGTTTCTTCATTTGTACTATGAATGCATTGAATTAGAAGACATTTAAAATTTTGTCCAGTGCACATATGGCATCCCATCACATCAGACCCCATGGCTTCAATGATCATATTTATGCAAATGTTTCTCAGATCTACTCATCTAGCGCTAACGTCTCTGTTGACCTCCAGTCACATATCACCAACTGCCAACATCTCAAACTGAATGTCCTATAGACATCTCAAACTCAAAACATTCAAAACAAAACTCATTATCTTTCCGCTAAAACTCTCCACTCTTCATAACTTCCTTAACTTCAAGAGCAATATGTTTTTTTCCCAGTCAACTGAGTTTATGACCTCAATGTCATCCTCAGTTCCTCATTCCCATGTATTTCACATGACCAAATTGTTTGCCAAGAATTTTCCTTTCTACTTCATCAATTTCTCTTGTATAAATTCTCTTCTATTCTCTCAGGGCTGCTGCTCTGGTTCAGTCCCTGATAATCTCATGCCTGCATTATGGCAATAACTTGCTTGTTAGTCTCCCTGTCTCTAGTCTTTCCCCACTTCATTCTGTCCTCCACTTAGCTGTAAAAGTGATCATTCAGATGCATAGGTCTGATCATGCCAATATCATGCTCTTTTTTTTTTTTTTTTGACTATTCCACAATTCGAGGGTACTTTTACTTTCTGGCTTTAGTGGCTTTCTTCAAGACTGAAATCAAATCCTATCTTCTGCAAAAGGTTTTCCTGGTCCTTCTCCACACTGCTCTTTTTTTTCTTCTAAGACAACCTTTTTACAATGTATGTATATGTATATTGTCATATATGTGCATATATATAATATATACATATATGTGCTTGTGTTATTGTATATAGATACAGATATGTCTGTATGTATGTCTGTATGTATGTACAGAGAGGCAGAAAGTTATATCCATGATGTAAAAGCAAGTTAATTATGGCTAATATTCTAGTTTTTGTTTTTTCTCAATTTTTCTTCCTCATTCATGAGTACCAATATAATTCTCACCATGCTCACTTATTCTTACCTTTGCAATGAAATAACCAAAATTCAAAAAGTTATTTAATTTATAACATATTACTGAGTTCTTCATAGAATTTCTGTTGCTCTGAGGCAGCTAGGTGATGTAGTGAATGGAATGTTGGACCTAGAGTCTGTAGAATCTGTGTTCAAATCCCGCCTAAGACATTTACTGGGTGTGTGACCTTGGGCAAGGCATTTAACCTCAGTTTGGCTTAGTTTCCTCAACTGTAAAATGAGTATGTTAATAATAGCAACTACCTTCAAAAATGGTAGTGAGGACTAAATGAGATATTCGTAAAGCATATGGCACATAGAATATGCTAATAAATGCTAGTTATTATTAGTAGTACTAGTAGTAGTAGTAATAGTACTATTACTACCAATAATACCAGTACTGGTACTATCACCAGTAGCATTAGTAGTAGTAATACCACTACTACTACAACCAATGTTGATGCTTACCATGCACTTATTTTCATGGTGATCTTTTCACAAATACTAAAGACAAAAGGTGACCCACAAAGATAGTAGTGAAGGAAGAAGTAATACATCACAGCTATATCCAACAACCACGCAAACAAAATTCTAGTGATAATTCCAGGGACAACTAGGTGGTGCAGTAGAATGTCAGGCCTAGAGTCAGGGAGTCTCATCTCCTTTAGTTCAAATCTGGTCTCAAATACTAACTGTGTGACCCTGGACAAGTCACTTAATTCTGTTTGCCATAGCTAGAGCAGAAAATGGCAGACCTTTTACCAAGAAAACCCTATATGGGATCACAAAGATTTGAATACAACTGAAATGACTAAAATACAACAAAGAGTGCCAGGACAAAAGTGATCAGAAATTTCAAAGAGAAACCATAACAGAGGATTTCCCAGGTCAAGACTTTTAATTAAAACCACAAGCAGGTTTTATATGTGTGTGTGTGTGTGTGTGTGTGTGTGTGTGTGTGTGTGTACGTATGTGTATGTGTGGATATATGTATATCTGTATGTATGTGTATGTGTGTATATATACATATATACATATAAATATATATATGTGAATATATATATATAAGTAGTAGTGCAGGTCTAAATTTCAATAACTTCAGAAATCTAAATGCTACTAATTTACAAAAAAAAACCCATCATTTTAATTATAGTTATTTTGCACTTAACAGATTTTTGTGACTTTTAAGTAATATATTTAGAATTTTAATTTTAGAAAGACATTGACCCCAGTCATTATGCATTGCATATGCAACATTTTTGGATGACACTTTCTCAAACTGGTGGATTGGTGGAAGAGGACCTCTGTTTTGGTTACTTCATTGACCTTATCTATCCCAATTAGATTTTTTTCTTGTGAGGTCACATCAAAATCATCACAAATACGTCAAAAATTCATTCCTTGGATAATAGTAAGGCTAGAACTACAGATACAATCTTGTGAATCTCTGAGCAATAGCTGATGAACATTTTAGAAATTCAAAAAATTAAAGTTTAATACAAGCAATAATTATAATGAACCTAAGTAAAATGTTATTGATATTTTGAAAATGTAAATACCTAATCTTTCAACATTTTTGTAAGTTTGTAGCACTTATACTTCTGAAGTTATTAACACTTAAAACTTCACTAAGACTTTTGGGACACATTACTTTATTTATTCATTTATTTATTTGTTTGTTTATTTATTTTGGTGAGGCAATTGGATTAAGTGACTTGCCCAAAGTCACACAGCTAGTGAGTGTTATGTGTCTGAGGCTGAATTTGAACTCAGATCCTCCTGACTTCAGGGCCAGTGCTCTATCCACTACACCACCTAGCTGCCCAGATACATCACAGTATAGTGGCAAAAATACCAAGACATAAACAAATGAGAGAATAATGAAAAAACATATACAAGCAAAGTCTGAAAGAAAATTGCATCTTGTCCATGAAATCAAATATTCCTTCAAGAAGTGAAGCAATAGATAAAAAGGAAATAAAATGGCATTTTTAAATAAAATGAAATCTCAAAGAAATATTTTAAAAGAAATTACTATTAATAGATAATAAAACATTAATAATAGCAGAACACATGACCAAACAAAGGACAGAAAGGATCATAGAAGATAAAATGAAAAATTCTGATTTCATATATTTAAAGTTTTAAAAAACCATGGAAACTAAAATTAGGAGGGAAACAGTTGACTAGGACAAAAAGTGCATTGTTTCTCCAATAAAGGTTTCTTATACAAGTAATAAAAAAAAATTGATCACATCTATCAGACTAACAGTCATTCCCCAAATGATAAATGATCAAAGAATATAAGAAACAATTTTCAAAGGAAAAGTAAAATCCAAGTTACATACAATCATATGACAAAAAGCTCCAAATCAAAAATAATTAAAGAACGGAAATTACAGGTACTTTGAGGTTTTATCTCACACTATCACAATGGAAAATTTGACAAAACAAAAAGAAAAGAAAAAATATTACAATTATTGGAAAGGCTATGGGAAAGCAAGCACATTTGTGCACTGCTCACAGGGCTGTGAATTGGCCCAGGCATTCTGGAACATAATTTGGAACTACGTCCCCAAAGTAAATAAATTATCTCATTCTTTGACCTAAAAATAACACCACTAATCATATATCCAAAAGAGGTCAAAAACAGAGGTAAAGGACTTATATGTATAAAATTGTTTATAGCAGCTCCTTATGTAATGGCAAGCAACTGTAGTTGTGACCCCATAGTCGCGACTGAAAGCATAGCAAGTGGAAAAAGTTTGAGAAGCCTTGAATTAGAGAATAACAATAAATGTGACATTTGAATATGATAGAATACTATTTTGCCATAAGAAATGATAAAAATGAAAAAAGAAAAAGAATAGTTACAGAAACCTGGGTAAACTTATATGACATAATGCAGAGTAAAGCAAGAAGACCCCAGAACAATTTATAATTATTTATAATAACAATACTGCAAAACAAACAACTTTCAACATAAGAATCTGGCCAATGCAATGACTATCCAAGATTCCAGGAAGCCAGTGTTGAAGCAGGCTATCTAGTCTCAGACAAAGACGTGAAAGACTCAAGATAAAGAATAGAACACACAGCATAGGACACAACCAATGGAACAATTTGTTTTTCTTGAATATGCATATTGGTTACAAGATTTTTACTTTTCTTCAAAAAAATGTCATACAAAGAGATACTGAAGGACCTGGGAATGTTAGAGAAGACCCAGAGGAGACATGGTAACTGTCTTCAAGTATTTGAAGACTTGTTATATGGGAGAGGACAAGACATGTTCTGCTTGGTTTCAAGGGGCTAAAAGATGAAAAATCATTATAAAAATTATGTATAATTATTTCCTTGTATTTATCACCTCTGATGACTTCTCCCAGTGCCTGATATAGCTCGGTTACATAGTGGATAGAGCACTGGCTCTGGAGTCAGGAAGGCTTGAGTTCAAATACGACCTCAGTCAAATACAACCAGTTATATGACCATGAGCCTGTCACTTCAGGTTTGTTTACCTCAGTTTCTTTATCTATAAAATGAGGATAATAATAACATCTCTTTCCCCGGGCTATGGGGAGAATAATATGAGATAAAAGTTGTAATGACTTAGCACAGTTGGGGACAGCTAGGTGGCACAGTGGAAAAGCTCCAGCATTGGAGTCAGGAGGACCTGAGTTCAAATCTGGCCTCAGACACATGATACTTACTAGCTGTGTGACCCTTGGCAAGTCACTTAACCCCAATTGCCTCACCAAAAAGGCAAAAAAAAAAGACTTAGCACAGTACCTGATATAGTAATTGCTATGTAATTGTTAGCTATTAGTGTTGTGATGATGATGGTGATGACGATATAATGAAAACATGCACTAGAGTGGTGGTTGTGTCAGAGGAGAGAAGGTGGCACATTGGAGAGAAGTTGCAAAGATAAATTCAACAGACCTTGGCAATAGTTTTGATATGGGGGAGGAGTGAGAGTTAATGACTCCTAAGTTATTAGCCTGAGGAACTGAGATGATGTTGTTGCCTTCTATGATAATAGGAAGGTAGGAGGCTGGGGTGGGGATGAGGGGTGTGGTTTAGGTGAAAAAATAAGGAGTTCCATTTTGGACACATTGACTTTAAGATATCTAGTGGACATCCAGTTCAAGGAGACATGAAATTAGAGTTCAGCAGAATTTAGGGCAGCATTGGTAGATATGAGAGTCAGTAGAATTCAGATGATAATTAAATCCATGAAAGATGATGCAATCATCAAGTAAAATAGTATAGAGAGAAAAGAGAAAAGGGCCTAAGACAAAATTCTGAAGGGCACTAACGTTTAGACGGGATGATCTGGAAAAAAATCCAGCAAAAGTAACAGAGGACTGGTGAGATAAGAGGGAAATAATAAGAAATACCTTACTGAATGCTTTGCTAAAATCTAGCTAGACCATAGCTACAGAATCCTAATTAGATTATGTGTTCCTTGAGATCAGGGACTGTCTTTTGCCTTTCTTTGTCTCTTCATGGATTATCTCAGTCCCTAGCCTTAGTAGATTTTCAATGAATGAATATTGACTGACGGACTAATCTATTAGTTTAGTAAACACCAAAAAAAGAGTTCAAATTAGTCTGGCATGACCTGATCTTGACGAAACCATGCTGGCTTTTTGTAATTATTGATTCCTGTTCTGGATCATCCCCCTTTCTGTAGTATTCTGTCTTACACTTTTGCTAGGAATTAATTTCAAACTCACTAGCCTATAGTTCTCAGACTCTATTCTCTTTGCTTTTTTGAAAATTCAGACATGAGATGGAAAAGAAATCTCCTCACCTTTTTTACTCTTTAAAAGAACAGGGAATACACTACACAAAACTGCTTCTTGCCTCAAATTTCCTTCAACTGGTTGTCTGCAGGGCTGGCAAGCTTAGCATTTTAAAGACCACCAAGTCATGGACTTGGGGTGATTTGGGGTCAGTTGATGACCATTTGCCCTTCTAATTCTATTAGGAAGAAATTATTCACATTTTGTGAAAAGGTTACGGGGTAGAGACACATCTTTGAACTTCCTTTAGCATATCACCTCATTAACTCCATCATATGACCCTTACTTTATATAATTACATGAACTGAGTGAGAAGGAAAGAGAAGAATAATTCCATCCAATGCTAAAGTAAGACATTATAGTCTTCAGTGCCTGGGGTAGCTAGTGGAACAGAGGCTAGAATGCTGGACCAGAAGTCAGGAACACCTGCAGCATATTCAGCCTCAGATACTTACTAGCTGAGTGACCATGGGGAAAACACTTAAGATCAGTTTCTTCAACTATCAAATGAGGATAATAAATGCACATAATAGGATGGTTATGAGAATCAAGTGAGATAACGTTTATAAAAAGTACTTACCTTGGTGGCTGGCATATTTATATAAATACTTACTTCCCCTTCCCCTGGATTATATGAAGAAGCTGTGACATGTAAAAAGTTGCACCTTCAGAGATTATTACATAGTATTTCTTTTTAATATTAATTGTTTTGAAATATTTTCATCTATCTCCCTCATTTGATTAGACTGTAATTATCTAAGAGGTAATGTGGTTTAGTGGATAGAGTATGTGTCAAGGAATAGGATTTGAACTGGCCTTGGAGTCAAGAATACTTGAGTTCAAGTTCTAAATTAGCTATGTGACCATGGACTAGTGACTTGACTCTTCAGTGATCCTGGCAACAATTTTAAAAAGTAGTTACAGATGAGATCCCAATTTTTCTTGATGCCTAGACTTCTTAAATTGAATGAAAAATGAAATTATAGGTCTTTAGACCAAAAACAGATGGGAAGGAGAAATCTACTTCTACTCAAATAATTAGCAGTACCTCCTCCTGGTGTGAAGGTAAGTCTGTGAGTTGACAGAAGATTTGTCCCTGAGATACAAGCTCTAGCAAATCCTACCAATAGATACAGGCATGTGTGTTTACATTTATGTGTGCACATGTGTAAATGTGTACAGGCACATAGTCATATGCATGGACATGCATGTTTTATAAACATATACATACACATGTGTGCATGTTCATTGTGCTTATGAATTCACATGTACATACAGTCACACATGTATATATTCACATGTGTGTACATCTTTATACCTATATAGTTGCCTTTATCTGCATTATATTATATATGTATGTATAATACATATCCACACAATAACACACATATGTATGTATATGTATATACATTTCTATATGAATATCAAATATTAGAAACCCTTTATCATATATATATTGCAATATGTATGTAAATATATATATATGTGCATGCACATACAAGTATATATACATGTAAACATATAAATCACAACAATTTTCTAATACATTTTATTAAAGTCTTATGGGCTTAGTTTGAGTTGCTGAAGATGGTTTATTCAAGTGTAATTAGGTCTGCACTGGTGAAGGGCCAGCCCACTCTCACAAAACTGTTCATCTTTAAAATATCTATTATCTACACACAAACCTATTTTATGTATTGTATATACTTATTTCATATTTTTATTTTATATGTTTGTATACTTATATATTATACTATTGGATTATAAGTATATTAAGAGTCATTTATCAGAACTAAGTCTCTCTCCTCTGAGGATTTTCAGTGTCATATGATTAGGGACTAATAGATAAATCAGGAGAAAAAAAATTGAAAGAATGGACATTTTTACCAAACTCTTCAGGAAGTTAAGCAGTAAAACCAAAAGGAGTGTAGTGGTCAGAGAAATGGCTTAGAAGTTGGTAAAATTAGGGTTCAAATCCCACTTGACATTTGATACTGGATCTATAACCCTAGTAAAGTCATCCAACCTCTCCATGCCCCAGTCAAATTTATGACCAAAAATAAATAAACAAACAAATAAACTCTTGCCAATACATAATAATAGAGGGAATTTAGTCATCTCAGAATTCCCTAAGCCCATGAACTCATATTGAAAAATAATAAGAGGTACAGTGAAGTTTTTTAAAAAGAAAAATTTTAAATTTAAATAAACACCTTTTGAAAATAAAAGACATAACAAAGGGTCTCTAATCACTAAAAGACATTTTAAAATAGTATTAATGGTAAAGAGGCTTAATTGTGGTAGGACAGGGACTTACCAATACATCTAAAGGTAAGCCACAACTTTGCTAAGTAAATGATAAGCTCTGTTATTCATTGATAAAATCACCTATCAACTGTCATATTTAAAATAATTTTTAAGAGCTACTTCATGGAACAGATAATGTCTTCTTTTGTTTTCTATTCTACTGTATTGTGTTTGTTTGTTTTTTTTAACAAGTGTGTTCTATTTCTATGTTAATCAGAGCCAATTTAGGAGATAGTCACAGTTAAAATGGGTGCCCTATTAATCTGACATCTGCAATACTTAAATATTTATACAATTTCCTTAGGATTTCTCTCTCTCTCTCTCTCTCTCTCTCTCTCTCTCTCTCTCTCTCTCTCTCTCTCTCTCTCTCTCTCTCTCTTTCTCTCTCTCTCCAAAACCTTAACCACCAAAAATGAGTCTTTTCAATTTTGCATGGGAATCAATGTTTAATATACAATTATGAAATCGATCAAACCCAGTTCCTCAAAAAAAATAATACTGAGACTGTATATTCTTTCCCCAGAAATGTTTCCTTTAAGTAAAATTAGTGTATAAGTCCCTAATGAGATTCTAGTTTGGTGAGTGAGTCATTAACACCTCATGATATCGAAGGCTTTCCTACTTGTTATTTAGCTTAAAAAGAGATAACACTTCTTGGTAGTTCTCAAGCACATCAAGATAGTGAAGAAGATATTTAAGGTTGATGTCTATATTAAAATTATCCCCAGTTTCTGGGAAGCCCACCTTTGACATGGTACATCAGGATTTCATCAGTGTATGTTGATAAAGTCTCTCATTATCCTTGTGGACAAGATAAAGAGATATGGGCTAAATGAAAATGCAGTTGGGTAGATTCAGAACTGGCTGAATGACCAGACCCACAGAGGACTCATTAATATATCAATGTTAGGGGCAGCTAGGTGGCACAATAGATAGAACTCCAGCCTTGGGGTCAAGAGGACCTGAGTTCAAATCTGCCTTCAGACACTTGATACTTACTAGCAGTGTGACCCTAGGCAAGTCACTTAACCCCAAAAGCTTAAGCAAAAATAATAATTATATACATACACACACACACACATATATATGTATATATATATATATATCAATATTAGTGTGAATGGAGGTCACAAGATGAGTGCCATCAAGTTATGATAATGGTCCACCAGGGGTGTTCACCATATACATTTAATGGCATGGATGAATCAATAATCAACAGACCTGGACAAAAAAAAAAATGAAATGACCCATGCCTTCTAGTGGCTTATAGTCTAATGGGTATAACATCATGTACCTGTATAAGTATATACAAAATATACTAAAATAAATATGATTTTTTTAAGGAAGAAAGCACTAGGAGCAGGAAGGGTACAAAATGACTTCTTGAAGAACATATTTGAACTGAGTTTTGAAGGGAATTAGAGATTCTAAGACTTAAAATTGAGGTGAAAGTATATTCTAGATATGGGAGACAGCCAATATAAAGGCATAGAGATGGGAGATGGATTGAAGTGTGTGAAGAATAGTAAGAATGCAAGTGTATTTGGACTATAATGTATTTGAAGTGAGTTCATATATAGTAAGATTGAAAAGGTAGTTTAGGGTCAGGTAGTAAAAAGTTTTAAATGCTGAAGTATTCATATTTGTTCCTAGATGTAATAGGGAGCCACTGAGGTTTATTGCATAGGAGAAATAATAGGTCAAATCTGCATTTTCTATGTACAGAAGATGGGCAGGAAAGAGAAAGCTAGAAACAGAACAATTACAAAGTTTTTGTATTAATACAGATGAAAAAATGATGAGAGCTAAAATAAAGTGGTGTTAACTTAAATAACAAATACTGATATAGATATTGAAGAGGTAGAATCAAAAACGCTTAGAATCAAAAACATAGGTGATCTCTTATATGTTTGTAAATATCACAAATATGAGATGAATAACTAATATGTCAGATAACAGAATCAATATCCAATATGTTCACAAAATAGAACAATGTACTAAAATATTTCAATTCCATTCAACAGATATTAATTAAACCTTTAATATGTACAAGGCATCATTCTAGGGAGACACAAAGATATAACTAAAATAATCTCTGCCCTCAAAAAGCTTTCTAAGAAGATTTTAATGTACACACAGATAATTAACCAGAAAATAATGTGATAAGGGATAGAGGACTGATCATTTGTTGAATGTAAAGGTTCCACATAGTGGGTAGCATCTGAGCTAGGCTGAGTAAGAAATTAATTCTAAGAGGTAATGGTCAGGAAGGATTATAAAAGTCTGCTAACTCCAGTCTATGCTACATAAATGAGTTTTCTTAAACTCAGATCTTACCACTTTACTATTCTATTCAATGAACTTGAATCATTCCTTTTGCCTCTACAATCATATGTAAAATCTATTCTTTAGCTTTAAAAGTTCTTCTGGCCCCAACCTCTCTCTCCAGCCTCATTGAAATTTACTCCCCTTCCAGTACTAAACAACCCAAGCAAACTGACCCCTCAGTTCCTTACCCGAATCTGTTCATTCTCCATACCCACGCCTTTTCTTTGGCTATAAGCAATCCGAAAGCGAGGACTATTTTTTTTTTGTTAGATTTTTCCCTTTGTGGTATCTTCACTGCTCAACATAGTCTGGCATATAGTAGACACTAATAAATTCTTCTTAATGTGATGACTTGCTGCCCCTGATGCCTGGACTGCACTTTTTACTGCACTACCTACTCATTTTCATGTCATAGAATCCCTCTCCTTCGAAATAAAGCTCATATATCATACAACAACAACAACAACAATAACAACTAACATTTATTCAATACTTTAAGGTTTCCAAAGTGCTTTTCAAATATTACCCCATTTGATCCTCAGAACAACCTTGGGGTGTAGATGTTATTGTTATCCCCATCTCACAGTTGAGGGAACAGTCTGATAGAGATTCAGTAACTTGCCTAGGTTCCCACAAATAATAAGTTTCTGAGACTGGATTTGAACTCCAGGCCTCCTGATTACATGTCTAGCATTTATCCATTGAATCACCGATTGCCTCTAAATAAAACCTTACCTGATTCCCTCAAACTGCTAGTTCCCTCTCTACTAAACTATCTTGTATTTATTTTTTTTACTTATTCTCTTTGTTGTTTTTTGCTTGTCCTTCGCTCTCAGAGAGAACCAATGACACAATGACATCAGGAAAGTGATATCTTGACTCCCAAGTTAATTGGATTTAAGTGAAGGAGGACTGTGCAAGGTCACTAGCCTCACTTTCTCCTCTGGAACCATCAGGGTCCAGTGACCAGATATAGATCAAGACAACTGGAGATGGCCCAGGATGCGATGGGAGACCTTGGCCTTTAAGAACTTTCTCAGGTTTCAGTTTGTCTGAGGCAATACCCATTCAGTAATCAATAGTTGCTTGGATGTTGCCTTTCGTTCTCAAAGAGGACCAAAATGATATCACTATGCTAGAGTTAAGTTACAGGTTGTGTATGGCTGATCGCACCAATAAGAGTTTGGACAATTCTACCACATTTTAGGTGCAAATAGTCCATGTGAACATATGGGGTGGATTCTATAAATTTGCACATCTTACATTTCTTTTGAACTACTTTAATTCTGTTATGCTCATAGAAGGTGGCCTAGTTTGCCTTCACAAAAGAATCAGTCTGGGAGGGGAAGACCCTCAGGGCCAAAACAGAAACAATTACTATTGAAAGAAAGGAAGGAAGGAAGAAAGAAAGAAAGAAAGGAAGGAAG
>NW_020949351.1:15822976-15845549 GCF_900497805.2 Vombatus ursinus
GAAGGAAGGAAGGAAGGAAGGAAGGAAGGAAGGAAGGAAGGAAGGAAGGAAGGAAGGAAGGAAGGAAGGAAGGAAGGAAGGAAGGAAGGAAGAAAAAAAGAAAATTATTTGGATTTAAGTGAGGAAGAGTTGTGCAAAGTCATCAGCCTCACTTCTCTAGAGTCATTGTAGTCCAGTGGCAAGACATAGGTCAGGACGACTGGCATGGCCCCAAATGCAGTGGGAGACCTTGGCCTTTTTAAGCTAAGGTCTTCTCAGGTTTCAGTTTGTTTGAGGCAACACCCATTCAGTAATTAAAGGCTAGGTAAGAACTGAGGCAAAAGATAGCCTAGTTTGTCTTCACAAAAGAATCATTCTGGGAGGGGAAGAACCTCAGAGTTACTAGCCAGAACAGAAATAATTGCTATTTACACTCACTCTGGGCCATCAAAACCCAAAAAATGAACAAGTGAGGCTTGGTCTGGGGCCTATTACTGGCCAATCCATGAGAGCCAGAGTGATTTGGGTTTAAAAGCATAGTGTGTAGCTTCATTTGAATCCTCAAAGCCTGGTTTTTCAGAGCTATATTTCAAGAAATTATTAATGAAAACTACATGAGACAAAACAGTTATTTGTCCCAGTTTTTAAAAAAGGATAGAATAAATAAGTAGGGAAGAAAAAATTATATCTCTATACCCCAAGATATTTTGAGAAATAAAAGCAATCAAAATTTATATTCATTTTGATGGAGCACCCACATGGAAGGGTATGACTCCTTATGTGGAGAGAGAGGGAAGAGGAGGAGGAAGAGGGAAGGGAAAAGGAGAAGGAAATGGAGAAGGAGAAGGAGGAGGACGCAAAAGAAGAATATTGCTGATTCCAAGTCTAGCACTCTATCCATTGAATCACCAACTGCCTCTGGAACTGGCACTGGCAGATTGGGTTCTCTAGGTGGCAAAGGTACTACTACTCACAAGTCGTTGTTCATTCTTCATTCTCAAAAAGAACCAATGACATCACAAAGGTGATGCCTTGACTTGCAAGTGAATTAGATTTAAGTGAGGAAGAGCTGTGCAAAGTCATCAGCCTCCCTCTCTCTTCCAGAGTTGATGTAGTCCAGTGTCAAGACATAGGATGACTGGCAATGGCCCCCTTATTCTCTTTACGAGTGTGTGTGTTCTTATTGTCTCCCTAAGTAGAATATAAGTCACTTTAGAGTTGTTTGTTTCATTCTTTGTATTTGTATCTCTAGTTTCTGGAACATAATAAATGCTTAGTGAATTTATGTTGATGTATTGATTGGCTGCATCATGGGCATGGGGATAATGGGCTATATGTAGAGTTTGAGAAACAACTGGCAAGTGAGACTGCAATGTAAATTGTGAGAAAAGCAGTAATAGTAACTAAATTTGGGGGAAATAATTTGGAAAGTTTGTTGAAAGTTTTTAAGTGCTGGGTTGGGGAATTTGGGCTTTTTTCATACAGGTGAGAGGAATCTTTTGACTTTTGAATAGGGGAGAGACATGGTCAAATCTATATTTTAAGAATATTAGTTTGGCAGCAGAATGGAGGAAGGTTTGGATTGGGGAAAGACTGGATGAAAGGAGACTAAGTAACAGGCTGTTGCAACTATCTAGATGAGAAGTAAAGAAAGCTTACGGTAGTGGCCATGTGAATGAAGAGGAGACAAACATGAAAAAAAAATAGTGTAGTTAGATTAATAGGGAATGTAATATGAATAAATGTAACATACACATTTGAGTTAAGATAATTGACTATATAGAGAATGACTATGAAACAGTTAATATGAAATAGGAAAAAAACTTGCTTTTATCCTTTTTTTAGTGGAATAAATGTTCAATTAAATAGTTTTCTGCAATTATCAAAAACTCAAATTTAATCTTGGGCTACATTAAGAAAGCATAGAGTCCAGAAAGAAAGATAGAATTAGACTACATCTGGAGTGTTATGTTCAATTCTGGCCATGATATTTTTAGCTGATCAGAAGCTGAAGAGGAAAATGTAGTCTCAATATAGGCTAAAATTTATGTAGAGATGGCAATTAGTTAAAGGAGATAGATGGGCAGGAGCATAGATTCTGGATGTTGGAGAAGGAAACACAGGTGGATGAGCTCCAGGACCCAGGGAACTGAGTTTAAAATGTATTTTTTTGTTTGTTAGTTTGTTTTTGTTTTTTTTTAATTGTTAGTCATTCAGTCACGTCCAACTCTACACGACCCCATTTTTGGGGTTTATTGGCAAAGATATTGAAGTGGTTGGTCATTTCCTTCTCCAAAAAGTTATTAATCTATAATACTTTATTAAACTGTTGCAAATTATTCTTATTTTTCACCCATTGTCTAATTAATTTTGCCCTTAATTTCTTATTAACATTTTTGTCACCTTCCCAATTTTGTTGTTCTCAAAAGAAAACATTTGAATTTTACATCAAGCTACATTTCTTGCAAAAAATATACATCTAAAATGCACAGTATAGAAAAACTAATAAGAGACTGATGACTTACACCTTCTAATGAGGTGTGACTACTATGTGCGTATCATTTTGCTTAGAACCATAGCTCCAGAGCCAATTGATGCAACCATAACTCCTGAGCCAGCTGCCGTATGAACTTCTTTAACTTAAGGATTACTCCTTAGATGTTTCTGTCTCCCTCTACTGCCATAGGAGACAGGGTCCTAAAAGCTCATGCTTTGAGGTCATCATCAATGCTACATCTCAGGCAGAGTTGTTCCTGCATCCAGGTACCTGGTGCATATGCAGCTCATATGTTGCTGACCTGAACTCCAGCATCTGAGGGGAGGAAAGGAATGTCACCTTCTCCTATGTCACTCACCTGGTGACACCCAACCAATCCTTCACACATCTGCCTTACTACTCTGAGGCACTCTTGTGGCACTCTAGTCTCTTGAGGTACTCCTAAGCATGGAACTAGGGCATAATTTTATGGCATAGTACCAAAATAAGAGTCAGATGTCTTCTGCCTAGAGTGACCATTAATTACATTTTTTTGTAATACTGTTATCTTCACAGTCCCAGGTAATTCCTACCAAATTCCTGTATGTCTGCTACTGGAATGTGCTGTCCTAATAGAAAATACAGAGGCCCATGAATGAAAGATGATCCAGCCTAAGTAAGTGATATATTCACTAACAATTTCAGCTCTCCCAAATTAGAAAGGGCTGCTTTGGACAGTAGTGCATTGTCCTTCCCCAAAGGTTTTCGAGTACATGTTTCATGGCCACCTATTAAGAGTATTGTACATGGAATATTAATGGGAAGGTCAGATTAGGTTACTTATGAAATCTCCTGATAACTCTCAGGTTCTGTGAAAATACGCATAATCAAATCAATTACCTTTATATCAGGATTACAAATATAAGTATACCCAAGTGAGATTACAGTAAAAAGTCAACATATGGATAGATATATATTGTTTTAAAGAATTTACAGGGATAAATGGCATCTTCTACTACAACTCCATTTTATTGATGAAGAATATTGAGGTCTAGAAAGAGTAAAATAAGTGACTTGTTCAAGATCAAACAGTTCGTGCCAGAGAATCCCTTACTAAGGTTTTCTGACTCCCAGGCCAATGTCATAATTATCTAACTATCCAAAACAGCAAGTTTTCAGAACTACACAAATTGCCCTACAAATTGTTTTCTAATAAAAACTGTAATGCTGAGCTAATGTATTTAAATATTTTAAAAAAGAACAAAAGGGTCCCAAAAGACTTGCTTTTGTTCAGTGTGAATAGGAAATTTTTGTATTTTTCCCAAAATAATATATATTCACATATGTGTATATATAAAATTAGAAAAATTAATCTTAAAATTAAGTTTGAATTTATTGCCACTGTGAGCTACTGTGTGTAGATTGCTCTCTTTTCCTTTTCCCATTTTAATTTATAAAGTGTTTGCTCCTTAGGTAAATGATTTATTCACTTCTTGGTAGATTAACATGAATATAGTGATTCTGGGGTAGCTGCATGGAGCAGAAGTTACTGAAAGTCTGCCTACTACCCAGATATAATGATCACACAAGAAGTACCTTCCTTCCCCATAGCACACATTGAGATCACCAACTTTAATCCTTCTCACATCAGTAACAATTAAAGTCACTTCTATCTGATGGTTTTTCAGAGGTTTAAATGAAATGCTTGACCATCACAGTCCAATGTAGAAGCCTCTGTATAATTAAAAAAAAGTAATAATCCTCTGCAACAATGGGTCTTAATAAGCACCTGTGTTAGCAGCTTAGCAAAGCACAAGGAATACAGACTCAACTCTTCTCCCCTTTCAGAGTTGATCCCTCCAGTTCAAAGATGATTAATTTTGTTGAAACAATATTCAGAACTACAATTTCTCAATGCCACATATAGACTTTCTGAAACTCTTTTATTTGGGGAATGAATTACTTGTTCTAGGATCTAGCTTATTTGAAATGACTCTTACATCCAACCATTCCCACTGTTACCAGTCAGATGCAGTTCCTTATCACCCAATGCTGCCTTATAATTACTCTCCTAATTTCTCTACTCTTTGTCCTACACACTCAACCACCATCATGAAGCTAGCATTCCTAAAGCTACTTTCACCATATCTCCCCCTTGCTCAAAATGGTTAATCAGCCTATTCAAGACCCTCCATGACCTGATACTACCTCATCATGAACTTATTGGCCTCTAAAGTCCCTATCAGTTCTAACTGTATGGTACTATGATCCCAATGATTTATCCAATTTTAACTCTACTCTTCCGCAACATGGCCTTTCCACTCTTTAAATTTCCTTATGAATAATTTCTACTTATCCTTACAGATCCTCCATAAGTCACTCTTCTTCTTCAAGGCCTTCATCAGCCCATATCAATCTCTTTGAAATCTTTTAACACTGACTTTCTCTACATCTATAAAAGGAAAGAATGTATTAAGACTAAAGTGAGAGTTATCCAGTTTACTTGCTAGCAAAAGAGGCAATAATTCAAGTAAAACACAAGAACTGGCTTTTCCAGGCATTATAAAACAATCTATTTAAACATGAAAACCACAAAGAATATGCTATTGCTTTTAAACAATTATGGCTATTGTAATTATGTAAGGTGAGAATCTAGACTTCTGACTGGGTAATTGGAGAACAGTGTTTCAAGAGAGTCGCACTAAGAAGAAACATTTTATGAACAGGAACTTTGAAGGTTTTATTATTGTTGTCAAATTGTTTCAGTCATGTCTGACTCTCCATGACCTCATTTGGGGTTTTATTGACAAAAATACTGGAGTGATTTGATATTTCCTTCTCCAGATCATTTTACAGATGAAGAACTGAGGTAAATAGGATTATGTGACTTGCCCAGGTTCACAGAGCCAGTAAGTGCCTGAGGCCAGATTTGAACTCAGGTCTTCCTGACTCCAGGCATGGTGCTTTATAAACTGTGCCATCTAGTTGTCCAACCTTCAAAATAAGGAATAGAAAATGGAGGCTGAGGACAAAATGGAGTCACTATTGTTAACCTTTTTTTAAACACTCCTTTTGCCATAATCCTACACTGCTTTACAATGTAAGTCTGTGGAGAGCAAGAATTGTATCTTACATTTTCTTTATATCAGCCTTAGTATGCTATGCACCTGGAAAGTATACAATATGTATTTATTTCATTTTTTCAAGGGTCTGTGATTTCACCAACATGGTCACTCCATCAATTGATGCAGAATACAGCCATCTGAAACTTGGTAGATAAGAGTTGGGAGGAATGAAAAATTCAGTACCCAAACATCAGCCTCTGTGGACTTTCTATGTTCTCTGAAATGCCAGAGAGCTCACTTTTTCTCACTTTTTCCTCATCTTGCATCACTCAGATGCCTTAACCAACTACATCTTCCTTTACTCCTGTCTCACATGAAAAGGTTGCCATTCTCTTTGTCAAGATAAACATTTCTATATGCACAAATGACCCTATTCCATCCCATCTTCTCCAACAAATTGTCCCCTTTATCATCCCTACTTTCTCATTACCTTTCAGTCCCTACCTGTTTACTGGCTGTTTCCTACTGGCTCTGCTGTCCACATCCTCCACCTCAACAAGAACAACAACAACAACAATAACAACAACAACCCCTCACTCGACCATTCTATTTCTGCTAGCTATCATTCTATATATGTCCTCTCTTTTGTGAGTAAAGTCTTTGAAAATGTCTCTACATTTCGTGCCTTCACTTCATTTTACTCTCACTCTCATTTCTTTGCAATCTGGCTTCTAACCTCATCACTCAATTGAAATTGCTCTCTCTAAAGTTAAAATTTTCTCTTAATTATCAAATCTAGTTGTTGTTTCTCAGTTTTCATCCTTCTTGAGCTTTTCAGCCTTTGACATCACTTATTACTTTTTTTCTCTTTAATATTATCTTCTCTCTGGCTTTTCATGACATTGGTCTCTCTTGTTTCTCCTCCTACCTCTCTGACCACTTTGCTGTCCTTGCTGGATTCATCTCCTGCTGCACTGTTTCTTAATTTCCAGCCTTTGGGAAAAAGAAGAGTAGTGAAACAAGGTCTCCCAACTGACCCTGTGTCTTTCATTTCATGTTACCCTTATTTCCAGTCCAATCTCCAGCATTCTTTGGGAGAAGGACTGGCATCTTTCACTCAATGTTGAACAGGCTCATACGTGGTCATACCCTCCACATCCCAGTTATTATGAACACCAGTGGGTAATCATCCAAATGTCATTCTTTACCTCTCATTACCTATTTTTTTTATTTTCATGCCTCTTAACCTTTCCACACCAAAGTTGCAGCTGAACACCACTTTCCCCTTCCACTATGATCACTAGAATGCCTGTTCCATAGGCAATAAAATTGCCATCATACTAATTCTTTTCCTTTCCCACTCATTCCATCTTCTAGATATTTCTGAAACCTGAATGCACCCTGATGACACAGCCTTCATGGTCACCCTTTCCAGTGCTGGGTATATATTCACTCATTCCCTTAGGCTTACTATTCAAGGTATAGGAGTGGGAATGCTCCTTGTTTCCCATTGCCATATCTAGGTTCTCTCCCTACCTCCATGACTTAATAATCATTCCTTTAAGATTCATGCTATTCATTCCTACCACTCAATCAAAATCCTGGTAGCTGTTGTCTACATATGTATATGTCTTTTTCTTCCTTCAATGAATTCAATACATGACTCACAGTTATTCTCTCTTCCCCAATTCCTGCCTGAAAAGACATCAGAAGAAAAGACTAAGAGGGTACACAGTAGCTGGCTTCAAGTATTTTAAGAGATTTAACTCCAGAACAAAAACATAGATCTAGGGCTGGAAAGGATCTCAGAGACCATCTATGCTAACAATTTTACAAATGGGGAAACATAGATTTAGAACTTTAAAGTGACTGGTCCAAAAATCACA
Source organism: Vombatus ursinus (assembly GCF_900497805.2). Taxonomy (NCBI): domain Eukaryota; kingdom Metazoa; phylum Chordata; class Mammalia; order Diprotodontia; family Vombatidae; genus Vombatus; species Vombatus ursinus. Next base: position 15,830,383 of record NW_020949351.1, read on the forward strand.
CACTTAATAATTATCAAAAGTAGGATCTGAATCCAGTTTCTCCACCTCCTCAGTCAATACTCTCTCCATTGTACCTGACCCCAGAATGAATAACTAGGAACAATGGGAGAAAGTCTCAGAGTCAGATTTAGGTTAAATAAAAAAAAAAAACTTTCTGGCAATTAGAGCTATCCAAAAGTTGAATGACTTGCCTTGAGAGATATTGAGATCACCAACATTGGAGGTCTTTCAACAGAAGTTGAATACTGACTTGTAGAGAAATTAGAGAAGGGATTCTATGTCAAGAGGAGGTTGAATTGCATAACCTCTAAAATTTCTTCTCACTCATATTCTGTGATTCTATGAAATAATAGACCATACTTTCAATATTTAACTGGTTACTATGTATACTTCACAAGAATGGGAAATTTTATCTTGGAAAATATGAGTTGAGACAACACAAGAATGGGATATAGGTATTTGGTTTTGGTAAAGTTTTTTTTTTTACTCTTTTGGCCTCAGAATTCATAACTGTGACTTAAAGGGAACTTATAAGCTGGTAGTTTTCAATTCTTTTTTGTTATTTTCTATAAGAAATAACTCTGGGAGGAGAGGAATAAATTAGGAAGTATGTCATTAAAACAAAAGATATCCAGAAATTTAAAATAAGTAAATTGATTGCTTTGAGTCTCACAGGAAGACATAAGAGCAATGTATGCAAGCTATAAATTGGCAAATTTAATCTTAAGGCAAGGAAATACTTCATAATAATTTCTATAAAGCAATCCAAAAGTGAAATGGGCTGTTATAGCAGATAATGGGCTTCCTCCTCATTGAATGTCTTCAAGTAAAGACATTGATGACTATATGTTAGGTTTGTTACTGAACTAATTCTTTTAAAGGTATGGAATATGAGTTGGGATAGAAAGTAATTATGATCCTTTTAAACACTGAAATTCTGGTTGATTCTGATTCTGGTTGATCTCATGTCAAATAATGTATAGAAGTTTCTGGTTCAGATACAGGTTGGATTAGATGATGTCTGATACATACATACATAAGAATGACAAGGATGGTGAAAGGACTCACAAACAACCCTGATGATGATAAATCCAAAAACTCCAAATCTTTAATTATTTGATTCTCCCTTTCCTCCCAATACCTGCTGCTATCATCTCAAATTTGTCTTCTAGTCATAATGGAAAGTTTTGTTGCCACCTATTTTAAATATTAGGAAGATTTTTGGTGATTTTGGTGTGTGTGTGTATGTGTGTGTGTGTGTGTGTGTGTTTGTGTACCACTAGAAGAATAACTGAATTGTTAAAGAGACTTCCAGCAAAAGATCGATACTTATGCATTCAAAATGAGTATTTGGGAAGAGGGCAGAGTATTCTCCCCTCTTTTCACAAAGTCTTATTTTATCTTTCTGCAAGCAGAGAGAAAAAAATGGAGTACATTGGGGACTTTAGCTTCTAAGGATTGCTCTATTTATTGAACTCAATCTTCTTTCAAAAAGTTGTACTCTTTGGTCATGTTTGTTCCTCACATACAAAAAAAAAAAAAAAAAAAAAAAACAACTCACCAAAAAAAGGATAATGTTATTTTTTGTTTCATTTTGTAATCATTAAAGCACCATAGAAATGGGCCATTATTATTATTTTCATCATTAAAGTAATAAACTGATTCTATGTATGAAATGATCTTTAAGCTAACTTGGAATTTAGATTAAAATTACATTATTTTATATTACAGGCACAATTTATTATTTTCTGTGAAAAACATTTATGACCCAGATGGGCAAGGATGAAACAGGAAAATTACATGTGTTCTATGTACTTTCCTTAAGCATCCATGCAACTAAACAAACACTTAATTTACAATTACAATGAAGCATTAAATGTCACTTGTTAAGGGACCCTAGAAGAATTTTATCAGTAGGGAATTTTACATGCCAAAATGATATAATCAAGGTTCTTCCTAGGACAAGTTTATATATTTATGTGGAAGCATTTTTTCATAGGAACTAGAAGAGCTGTATTTTTTTCTAATCATCACATTATTCTTACAGGGAAAAAAAATGGGAAAACATACAAATATAATCCATAAGAGCTTAAACATTGATGTGAGTTGCAGAGATAATTGCCTCAAATCTTTGTTACTCTGATAGTATAGAATTGACCTAGGATGTTAGACAAAAACAAACAAAAACTCTAAATTAAATGATGAATTTTGGCTTCCATTAAAATATATCCAAAAGTTATCATTTTAAAGCAATATATGTATATATGTATGTGTACGTACACACACATATATCTTTGCAAAATTTAAAGTGCAACATTAATGTGAAAGGTCTTATGACCTATATTTGCATGTTGTATGGAGTGTGGGGTTGTATGTGTGGGGGCAGCGTCTGTAGATAAATAGGAAATAATTAAAAGAAAGAATGCATTAGAATTAAGAAGCGTTGGGGAAAGCTTCCTGTAGAAGGTGGGATTTTAGTTGGGACTTAAAGGAAGCCAGAGAGGTCAGTAATTGGAGCATAGGAAGGAGAGCATTCCAGGCATAGGAGCCAGTCACAGAAAATTCCTAGAGATGAGAGACTGAGTACCTTATTCATGCAATCATCAGCAGGCTAATGTAACTGGATCAAAGAGTATGTATTGGGGAGTAAGATATAAAAAGACTGGGAAGTTAGGAGAGGACTAGATTATAAAGAGCTTTGAATGCCAAACAGAGAATTTTGTATTTGTTCTTGGAGGCAATAGGAAGTCATTCTAGCTTGTTTAATGGATGAACAACATGATCAGACCCACTGGTTCAAGTTCTATCTTCTGGCTGAGGTCTTGAGACCAAGCATAACTTCTTCTACCCAGTAATTTTAATAATAATGGTGATAATGATGGTTAATATAAGGATGAGAATGAAAATGACCAAATAGGATGGACCAGCATAGGGAGTAATATTTAGTGAAAGCAGAAATATAGGTTAACACCATAAACACACAGACAGGCAAACATCTCATTGGATCCTCACAACTTTGTGAAGTAGGTAATATTATTGCCCCCATTTTACCAATGTTGAAACTGAGTCCAAGTTTAGTCAGTTTCCCCAAAGTCACACAACTCATAAATATCTAAGGCAGAATTTAGGTATTCCAAACTCCAGGAGCAGTGTTCTATCTACTACACCATTTAGTTGTTGCAACAATCTAAGCAAGAGTTGATAAGGCCCTGAACAAATATGACAGCTGTGGGAATAGAGAAAAGGAGGAAGTTTTGTGGAGGACTCAAAAATAAGACTTGAGAACAATTAGTAGATGTGTGAGATAAGTGAAGAGTTGAGAACAGTACCAAGTTTATCAAATTGAGAGACTGAAAAAAGGAAGAAATAAAGAATTTTAAAAGATGGGAGATTTGGGGAAAGTGTAAATTAGCTCAATTTTAGACATTAAGATTGATATTTTTCTGCAACATACAGTTTGAAATGTCCAATAGGCAATGGTTATATGGAACTGAGGCTCAGGAGAGAGATTAAGGCTAGATATATAGATCTATGAGTCATCAGCAAGTAAATCCATGAACCCTGAAGAGGTCACCTCAAAATTTGGAGAGGGAGAATATAAGAAGGATTACAACAAATCTTCTGGAAGACCCACATTTAAGAAACATGGCATAGATAACGAAAGAGCAAAGCAGACTGAGAAGTGTTAAGACAGTTAGGAAGAAAATCAGGAGAGAATAGTGTCCTGAAAACCTCAAGAGAAAACAGTATCCAGGAAAAGGTGAAAAAACACCATCAAATGTAGTAGTTAGGTCATGAAATATCAGAGCTGAGAAAAGACCATTGAATTTGGCCAAAAAAATTGTTGGTAACTTTGGAGAGAGCAGTTTTGGTTACATGATGAGTTCAAAAATCACATACAACAAAGGATTGAAAGATGAATGAAAGGAGAAGAACTGAAGGCAGTAAGTACAGGCAGCTTTTTGAAGGGGGTTAACAGTGAAACAAAGGAGAGATATAGGGCAATAGTTTGAGAGAACAGTAAGATCTAGTGAATTTTTTTGAAGATGAAAGAGACTTGAGCATGTTTGAAGGAAGTAAGGAAAAAACTAATAGGGAGAGGTTGAAGACTTGGGAGAGGTGAGTATATTGATCTTGAGAGAACAGATTATTGCTCTGAATTTAAAAAAACATGGTGGAATTTAATAGGGATAAATGTAAAATATTACTTTTCAGTTCAAAAAATTGACTTCATAATTATGATAAATGGAAAATGGTTAGACATCAATTTGAAAAATACTAGAGGGTTAATGATAGAAGAACTCAATATGATTCAACAATGTGATGGTAGTGATAGAAGTGATTGGCCCTTTACCTGCATAAAGCTTAAGGATTGACTGCATTCAAGCTAGATGAGAGGAACTATGGCATAGGGGCTAGAGGGCTGAACTTGCCAGAAGGAAGAACCCAGTTCAAATCCCACCTCAAATTCTTAATAGGTGTGACTCTGGGTAAGTTACTCACCCTCCCTAACAAAAGTTTCTTCATTTGTAAAATGAGAATAATGATAACAGCAACAATTTCCTCACAGGGTTGTAGGTAATGTATGTAAAGAGTTTTACCAATCTTAAAGTACCATACAAATGAGAGCTATTAAAAAGTAAATAAAGTATTTTGATGCATAATAAAAAAGTACTAAAGTAATATAAAACTATGCATTGCTTGAAGATTTAGAGGTGAATATAATATACCATTCTTATTAAGTATCTTCTGCTTGTAGAACATAGTGTAAGCATTAGGTGATAAGTTTTAGATAATAAAGGATTACAGCCCTCATGGAAATCACAGGCAAAAAGAAAGATAAATGTCATTATTTAATAAATGGTTTTTGAATACCAAAATGTTATTTCAAACTTTAGGTAGATATACTGTCTTGATAACCAGAATTTTAGCATCCACTATACCCATCACTTCAACATGTCTTCGTACAAATTTATCCTATTCAGCTTTAACTAGACCTTCTAAAACTGATTCAGCAGCAGTATAGAAGAAATGCCTGTGCTCAATTATAGATAGCTACTCCTCAAGTAGTCATTATACTTGCACTTCACTGAAAGTCACCTTTAAATGAGCTCTTGCATTTCTGCTTCTAGTTTTCATCTAGAGGCTAGAAAGCTTTAATAGGAAGAGCACCTGAGCCATAATAGCCTAGTAACAGATAATGGAGATTTTTAAGCCCTGATGTTTTTCACCAGGATGCAGTGTCTTCTTTTATTCCCAATTTAGGGAGGTGTTTCAGCTTAGGTATTCAGCCTAGGAATCCTGTGTGGATAACCAGCACATATACTTCAAACTTTTTTGACTCCCTTTCCCTACTAGACAATAATAAAACTGGAATTTATCACAGACTTACTCCTATCTCACAGATGTGATGATATTATAATGATAGAAGACTCCCAAACAAAAAGGTCTCTTCTTTCTCTATGTTTGGTTTTTCCCTGCTTTTCAGACCACCTGCCAATGCTTCAAGAAAATTTTCTAAGTCGGTGTTTTTTTTCCTGTCATATCATCTCTGATAAAAGTGGTCAGTTTATCTCACATTTCTAGACTATAATATTCATAACTCTCTGGGAAAAGATTCACCTGTTGATTGTATACCCACTCAATCTTATGGATATACATAGCATATGAAGAAGAATTTCCAGGAGAATAGTTACTTCAGTACTAGACCTGCTATCTTAAGGATGATTATGCCCTATATACAAATTTGTTATAATAACTCAAACCACTTATATGCCAAGAATGAGTGAGTTCATTCACCCAGATTACTCTTTTACATGAATTGTGACTTCTACAATAGATTTTTCTGGCATTTGTCCAATATAATATAGCACCTGTAGCCAATGGTAATCTTGTACGCTGGGTAATAGAAAAATGTCCAGGCTGATTTACAACGTAGTCTATGATCTGGTAGAGTGAATGCTAATGGAGGCCAATTAGTATCACAGTTCTTTTTTATTAATTTATTTTTAGTTTTCAACAATCACTTCCATAAGCTTTTGAGTTTTAAATTTTTATCCCTCTCCCTCTCCACCTCCCTCCTGAAGACAGCATGTAACCTGATATGGGCTCTACATATACATTCCTATTAAACATATTTTCACATTAGTCATGTTGTAAGGAAGAATTAGAACCAATAGGAGGAACCACAACAAAGAGGAAACAAACCAAAACAGAAGAAAAAAAGAGCAAATAGTATGCTTCAATCTGCACTCAAACTCCATAGTTCTTTCTTTGGATGTGGATAGCATTTTCCATCATGAGACTTTTGGAGATGTCTTAGATCCTTGCATTTCTGAGAAGGGCTAAGTCTGTCAACTTTAGTCATCATACAATGTGGTTGTTACTGTGTACAACATTTTCCTGGTTCTGCTCATTTCACTCAGCATCAGTTCATTCAAGTCTTTCCAGGTTTTTTTGAAGTCTGATTGTTCATCGTTTCTTATAGCACAAGAGTATTCCATTCCATTCATATAGTATCACATTTCTTGAAAGTCTTTATGTATAAAAGTACTGTGAACCCTATCATTCACATATAACTTTAGCCTGAGTAGATTCTCTAAGAAACTATCACATAGACCCCTTCATAATGACTCAGGACATGAGTCCTTCCCACAGCTTACAAAGTACAATTACCCTACTAGCTAAAATTAGCCTCTATTATAACAGTCATGGTTGTAAAAGGCTTACCTTGGCCCCAAACTACACTGCCTTGAATCCTTTGTTACCATTCCTGTTAACAGAGTAGTAAGAAGAGTACCTGATCTAGAATAACTTAGCACAGAATCGGTATATTCATTCCTAAGTATGACATTATCACCACTACATATAATGCAAATCCTATTCCCTTGTGTCTAGAGAGATACCATATTCCAAAATCAAAACAAACTGAAGATCAAGAACATCTGATTCAGGTAAGTTGTATAAAATAAAATTTGAATAACACAATTATCAATCCTCATACTACACACATTTATATTATGTTAATATTGAAGGAAAGGTAACAAGGACTCAAAATCTGCCCTACACAGACATGAACTTGCTTATAAGAGCTCAAGGTAGAGGCAAATACACATTCACCCACCCACTGACATAAACCATTTGCTTTCTCATATATACTTACTAGGTCAAATAGTATATCACTGTCTCCAGGATTCTTCCTTTGTCTGTCCTAGCCCATTCTTTCTCTATATGATGACCAAATTCCAGCCCCTGGTACTAGTACCTTTAAATAGGCTTAGGAAATTGTGAACAGTTGTATGATCTCACAACCTCAAACAGTCCCTATTCCTTTCCCTTTTAGCTCCATAGTATACTCAAAGTCTGACACCAGTACTTCCTAGACAAGCAGGGATATGAGACCAAGTACACTACATGAAAACCAATGTACAGCATGTATGTCCCAAAATTACTATAGACAAATTCCAGCAATGCTATCTCAACAAGCCATGGAAGAAATTGTAGAAGGAGGGATACTGTTCTTTTCCATAGATTTGCCAAACAGTGGTGTAAGCATGTATCCCAGTTGTTAAACAGCCCTACAGAAAGTAAGAATACCAATTTCCATCAACTATTAAGACTGCTACAATCACCTAAACACATAAGCAAATCTATTCAGTTGCCAAGAATCACAGGATATCCTTTTAAGTTTTAATTGTAGCATGCCTAGAAAATTGAACACAATAAAATAATAACACTTTTTTTCTGAGAGAAAGGAAAATCATTAGGAACAATCAGGAAATGGTCTATAAGAAAATTATTTGTTGAGGAACAAATATACAAACTTGGTATAGTTGAACTATAACTCATTTGAACATTTGAACAATTAAATCATACATCAGTTGATCAATGAATATACTAATTTTTCAAAGATAATTCACTTATAAAAATAGAATACTCAATCATAATCCTAACCAAGGAAGGCACACACTTATTCATGTAAAGAAATATTAATCAATGCCTATTCTAAAGTAAGATGGACATACCTGAACAGGAGGCCTTTTTGATTTCATAATTCCTAGTAAGTATCTGGAATTATACAGAGGAATATAGGTCAGAGAAAAAGGCTACAGTCAGCTCCAGGTTGGAGCACATCTTGCCTGGAGGAAACCTTAGAGATCATGGAGTCCAACCCAAGGAAAGAATTAAACTTGTAGCGTATGCTTGAAGAAATGGATTTTTAAAAGCTTTAGGTTTAGGTTTCGTCCTTGTCTGGATAAAACTTTCTAGGTTCCTATGATTTGTTGGCAAACCACTACATGATAGTTTATGTCTAGTACAATGTCTCATGAAATAAAGCTTAATTTAAAACCTCTAAGGTTTGTATTTAAAAATACAAACAACAAATGTATTGCTAGGCTTCTAAAAGTTATTTACCAATTCAAGGCCATGCCTTAGCTCAATATGGGATCATAACATCATGTGATCATAGATTTAGAGCTTAGAAGTAATGTAATTTAACTCCTACTTTTACAGGTGAGGAAACAGAGACTTGGAAGGTAAAGTGACTTGCCCAAAGTCATTCAGCTCATAAGAATCTAAGGTGGGACCTGAACTCATGTTATCCTGACTAGAAGTTCATTGCCCTTCCATGGTGCTCTAGATCAGGGCTTCTTAGACTTTTTCCACTCATGACACCTTTTCGTCCAAGAAATTTTAGTGCAACCTTGTGCACATAGGTATATAAAATTGGTATACAAATCAAACATTTACTAAAAATAGATCATAAAGAAATTTATTTTAAAACAATTCTTGGATATATACATAATTTTGCCATTTGCTAAAGATAAAAGCAAATTTTCATATTAATGAGATGGATGTGCTTGTTTATTTTTACATAAAGAACTAAATCTTGGTGGAATATTTGATACTGGAGGATGGAGAACATCTTCAACATTTTTCAGAATTCATCAATATTTTGATTTTATAGTCATCAATGTTAAGATCAATGTTTCCCTTAAAAACATAGCACAAAATGGCAGAAGCATATTTAGGGTCACTTCAGAAATTGTTGGAAATTCTGTCCTAATCACAAACCAAAATTCATTTAATGATTTTTTTAGGAAACTCAGGTTTTAAACCTGTGTCACTTATTAACTTAGTAAATTCTTCTTGAACTTTTAATGGCAGATAACTGACTTTTTTTTATTTCAATTGAATATGGTTTATGAACCCAACTTAGTTTTTTAGTATCAAAATTTGAAGGTAAATTTCTGAAACTGTATCTTCAAGCACTTCAGATTATTGATTATAACTCTTACAATTAAATCTTTAGGAAGGTTACTTTCAATTATAAAATCATCTATAGCTATAAACTTTTCTAAAGAACCATTTCTGCTCAGTCAAAAATATAACTTCATCTATCTATTTCTTTTTGTTAAAATTTATCTATTTATTATTAGTTTTCAACATTCCCTTTTATAAGATTTTGAATTCTAAGTTTTTCATCTTCCCTAAACTCCCTCCTCTCCAAGACAGCATGAAATCTGATATAGGCTATACATGTACAATCATATCAAATGTATTTCCACATTAGTCATGTTATGAAAGAAGAATCAGAACAAAAGGGGAAAAAACACAAGAAAGAAGAAAAAATGACAGAGAAAATAGTATTCTTTGATCTTCATTCAGATTTCATAGTTCTTTCCTTGGATGTGGATGGCATTTTCCATCATGAGTCTTTTCAAATTGTCCCAGACCATTGCATTGCTGATAAGTCTAATAAAGTTGGTCATTGCCCAATGTTGTTGTTTCTGTGTACAATGTTCTCCTGGTTCTGTTCACTTCACTCAGCATCAGTTCATTCAAGTTTTTCCAGTTTTTTGTTTTTTTTTTTAAATCTGCCTGGTCATCATTTCTTACAGCACAATAGTATTTCATTACATTCATATACCACAACTTGTTCAGCTATTCCTCCAATTGATGGACATCCCTCAATTTCCAATTCTTTGCCAGCACAAAAAGAGCCATTGTAAATGATTTTTGTACATATGGGTCCTTTTTCCTTTTTTTAATGATCTCTGTGGGATACAAAACTAGAAATGGTATTACTGGATCACAGGGTATAAATAGTTTTATATCCCTTTGGGCATAATTCCAAATTCCTCTTCAGAATGGTTGGATCAGTTCACAACTCCACTGACAATGCATTAGTGTTCCTCTTTTCCCACATCTTCTGCAACATTAATCATTTTCTTGTTTTGTCATGTTAGCCAATCTGATAGGTGTGATGTGGTACCTCACAGTTGTATTAATTTGCATTTCTCTAATCAATAGTGATTTAGAACATTTTTTCACATGACTATAGATAACTTCAATTTCTTCTTATGAAAACTGCCTATTCATATCCTTTGACCATTTATCAATTGGGAAATGATTCATAATCTTATAAATTGACTTAGTTTTCTATATATTTGCATCTGATAATGTTCTCTATATCTTGTTTTATCATAAATTCTTCCCTTCTTTATGGATTTGACAGGTAAACTATTCTTTGTTCTCATAACTTGCTTATAGTTTTACCTTGTATATCTAAATTGTGTACTCATTTTGACCTTATCTTAGTATACAGTAGGTTACTGTAGTCATTGACTAATGTCTTGTATATCTAACCTATTCCACATATACACCATTCTATTTCTTAGCTATTACCAAGTAGGTTTGATGATTGCTGCTTTATAATACAGTTTTAGATCTGGTATGGCTAAGCTACCTTCCCTTTCATTTCTTTTAATTAATTCCTTTGATGTTCTGGACCTTTTGTTCTTCCAGATGAATTTTGTTATAATTTTTTCTAGCTCTATAAAATATTTGTTGGTAGTTTGATTGGTATGGCACTGAATAGATAAACTAACTTAGTTAGAGTTGTCATTTTTGTTATAATATCTTGGCCTAGCCATGAGCAACTCCTATTTATCCAATTATTTATATCTGACTTTATGTGAAGAGTGTTTCATAATTGTGTTTATATAGTTCCTGGTTTTGTCTTGGCAGATAGACTCTCAATTTTTGTGTAGGTACCATGTACTGCTGAGAAAAAAGGTATATTCCTTTTTATCCCCATTCAGTTTTTTTCAGAGGTCTACCATATCTAATTTTCTAAAATTCTATTCACCCCCTTAACTTCTTTCTTATTAATTTTGTGGTTAGATTTATTTAGTTATGAGAGGGGGTGGTTGAGGCCCCCCACTAGTATAGTTTTGTTGTCTTCTTCTTCCTGTAACTCACTTAACTTTCCTAAAAATTTGGATGTTATACCACTGGGTGCATATATGTTTAGTATTAATATTACTTCATTGTCTCTGGTACCTTTTAGCAGGATGTAGTTTCCTTCCTTATTTCTTTTAATTAGATCTATTTTTGCATTTGCTTTGTCTGAAATCAGGATTGCTTTTTTTTTTTAAATTTCAACTGAAGCATCATGTATTCTGCTCCAGCCTTTAACTTTACTCTTTGCGTGTCTCTCTACTTCAAATATGTTTCTTGTAAACAACATATTGTAGTATTATGGCTTTTTAATCCACTCTGCTACCCACTTCTGTTTTATGGGAGAGTTTATCCCATTCATATTCACAGTTATGACTGCTATCTTTCTCTCCATTCTATTCCCCCGTTCATGTTTTTCTCTCTCCTTTCCCCCTTTCCCCACTCATCAGTGTTTTGCTTCTGACCATTGCCTCCCTCAATTAGCCCTCCTCCTATTTCTTTCCCCTTTCCTCTATTTCTTTTTTCCTTTCCTTATGTCCTCCCTTATATCCAACCCTTTCCTTTTCTTTCTCCCTTTCTCTCCTATTCCCTATAGATTTCTATATGTAATTGAGTATGTATATTATTCCTTCTTTGAGCTAAATCCAATGAGAATAAGGTTTGAACAAAGTTTACCTCCCTCCTTTTTTTCCCTCTACTGTAATAGGTCTTTGTGCTTCTTCATGTGATATAATTTACCCTTTTCTGCCTCCTCCTTTCCTCTTCTCCAAGTACAATGCTTTTTCGTTTATCATCACATCAAAGTTAACTTGTACCCACACTCTGTGGCTATGTATACCCCTTCTAAATGTCCAAATGAAAATATAATTCTCAAGAGTTACAAGCATCATCTTCCTATGTAGGGATGTAAACAGTTTAACCTTATTGAAGATTTGTTTTTCCTTTTCTGTTAATCTATTTATGTTTCTCTTGAATCTTATATTTGAAGATTGGATTTTCTGTCCACCCCTGATTTGTTTGTTTGTTTGTTTGTGTTTAATCAAGGATATTTGGAAGTCCCCTATTTAACTGAATCTCCATCTCTTTGCCTGAAAGATCATGTTCAATTTTGCTGGGTGGTTGATTCTTGGTTGTAATCCAAGTTCCTTTGCCTTCCAGAATATAATACTCCAAGCTATTTTACCCTCTGGTTCTAGGATCTGAGGGTAGTTTTCCTTGATAATTTCTTGAAATATGCTGCCCAGGCTCTTTTTTTCATCATGGTTTTCAGGTAAACCAGTAATTCTTAAATTATCTCTCCTGGATCTCATTTCAGGTCAGTTGTTTTTTTCAAATGAGGTATTTATCATTTTCTTCTTTTTTTTCATTCTTTTAATTTTGTTTCACTGATTCTTGATGTCTCATGCAGTCATTAGCTTCCACTTGTCCCATTCTAATTTTTAAGGAATTGTTTACTTCAGGTAGCTTTTGTACCTCTTTTTCCATTTGGCCAATTCTACTTTCTAATGAGTGAATTTTTGTACCTCCTTTTCTATTTGGGTAATTGTATTTTTTAAGGAATTGTTATCTTCAGTAATTTTTTCCTTCCTATTCCAAGCTATTAACTCTCTCTTGCATACCTCTCAGTCCTTTTCTCAATTTTTCTTCTACCTCTCTTATTTGACTTTTAAAATCTTTCTGGAGCTGTTCCAAGGAGACTTTTTTGGTTTGAGGCCAATTCATATTCCCTTTTGAGGTTTCAGATGTGGGTATACTGACAATGTTGTCCTCTTCTGAGTTCTTGTTTTGGTCATCCTTCTCCCCATGGTTTAATGTTCATTTCTGCTTCTTGTTCATCTTGTTTGCCTATTTGCTGAATTTTAAAGTTGAGCTCTGCTTCTAGGTCACAGCGGGCACTGTCCCAAGCTGGAGGCCTAGGGCCTGGTCACTGGCTTTCTGTGGTAGGGCCTCAGGAGCTGGCAGCTGGAGGCTATAGTAGTCTGGCAGCTTATATGGTGCAGAGCTGGGGTCCTAGTGGTGGCATCTGGTGTGTGCTGAAATTAGGTGGGGTTTTTCTGCATTCCCCTGAGGTCATACTGAAGCACAAGGAAGTCTTACCATTGGTGGATACCTGCTTGTCAAGAGCTGTGTGGTAGTCCAATGATGGAGGACATCTACCATTCCTGGAGTTGCCCTAGAACACGTGGTAGTTCTCTGAGCTGGAATCTGCTGGTTCTCCTGGCTATATTAAAGTACACTGGGGGGGGGGGGGGCGTCCTGGTGTTGTAATTTGCCTGCTCTACCACCTGGGGCTCAGGATTTCCCACTGGTTTGCTGATGTGGGGCTTGTTGCTGGCATGCTGGGACACTTCCTGTCCTGGAATGTGCTCCCCTTTTACCCAAGTGATACTGACCTTTTTTGCTGCTCTTCCTAGTCTCTCAGAGTAAAAGACTGCTTCACTCCATCTTTCTTCTTGCTCTACTCTTTCAGAATCTTTTCTGGGGCACTATTTTCTGTTTTTTAGAGGTCAATAAAGAAGAATTACAGCTGCTTGTTGCTTACTCCACCATCTTGGCTCTGGCACTATCTTTCAATTTCAAAAATCTCTTTTAATTTAGCCCTCTTGAGAGCCTCCTTACCTCTGCATGTAGTAGGTTTTGCAATCAGAGTCCATATCTTTCCAAAGGTTTGAAAATAAATGACTGTTGAGGGCACATCTTTTAATGAAGTTAATGATTTTGATAGTATTGCAAAGCACAATATCTAACTCTGGTGACTTTTTTTGGCTATGAATGCTTCTTGATGCATCACACAGTGAGTAAAAGTCATATGTTCATTGCCACTAGCTTTAACTTTTGCTACAAATCAAATATTCTTGCCCATCACACCTCTGGCCATATTTATACAGATTCCAACAAAATTTTTCCATTTTAAACCATCATTTGTGAAAAATTCTTTGACTTTAAGATACATATTTTCCCCTCTTATATGCCCTCCCAAAGGAGAGCAAAACAATAATTCCTTTTTATGCTTCCTCTATAAACATATGTTACATAAAGTAGTAACTGTGCCATGTTAGAAATATCAGTTGTTTCATCTAACTGAATTGCAAACATTGGGCTTGGCAATGAGCTGCTGGAATTGGTCATTACTAATTTCATAAATTCTTTTAAAAATGGTATCATTCAATAAAGTAATTTTACAAATTTCATCCCCATATGTTTTCCCACCAACTATTTCCAACATTTTAATAGCAGCAAGTAACACAAGATATTCTCTTATTGCATAGGGCCTTTTAGTTTTTATTAAGTTAAATTCAATTAAATATTTAAAATATCAAATATAAAAATACTTTTAAAATAAGCTTAGAATAATTTAAATTAATTAAATTAAAGTATTTAATTATTTAATGTAATTAAATAAGAAGTTTTGTAATGTGCAATTAAATCCTTTCCATTGACAGTAACATATTTCTCAAAACATTGTCTTCCTTTATTTGAAGATTTTAAATGTCATTTAAAATATTGCTTTGGTTTATTGCAGTATGCTGCATGCTTGGTATTCAGGTGTCATTTTAGTTTGTCTGGTTTCTTGCTCTCTGCAGCCAAAACTTTATTACAAATTAAGCAAAGGTTTTTCTACACCATCATCATTATTAGAACTAAATCCATATTTCAAAAATCATCTGACTTATTTTTTTTTCTGTCAATTTGGATGTACTACAAACTGGTAGTGAAGACTCTGCCACATTGCTATCAGTATTTTTACCTCTTCTATCTAAATTTAACCACTTATCAATAACCAAAAAAATTTGTGTCCTAAAATATAAAAAATCACTCATAATTTCTCAAATAAATACTAGCTTTAGTTTATGAAATTACATTTGTTTGTGGTTAATTTTAAAAATTGATGATCATACTTACATACATATACAGTGGTGATG